>NC_137048.1:8975613-9043113 GCF_032717465.1 Coenobita brevimanus
AAAGCAGGTCCGAATGATGATAATGATGATGATAGAATCATCATTATCATCATCAGCCAATGTACATCCACAGCTGTACAAAGGCCTCCCCCAACTTTCCCCACGAATTCCATTAGTGAGCCAATCTCTTCCATGTTTTGCCTGAAAAATTCTCTATCTCATCTCTCCACGTCCTGTCTAGCCTTTTTCATCAACGTTTATAATCTTTTAGAGTTCAGTCAGTCAACCTCTTGTTCCATCGGATATCCCTTATTTTTGATATGTGACATGACCACTTCCAGTTGTTTTCTGTTATAACTTCGGAAATGTCTTTAGCTTTAGTCTGTTCCCACACCCAAGTTGACCATCTCCTGGCCCTTAAAGATATTACCAACATTGACCTTTCAATTGCTCTTAGATAACGGATTAGTTGATTTTCCATCTGTTTTATCAGTTTTCAGGACTCACAACCATACGTCATAGCTGGGATTATATATTCGTTGTATACTTTTTGTTTCATATATAGTGGAAAGCTACTTTTCATGATGTTTCTTAGTTTACTGAAAGCTATCCATCCAAATGTAATGCGTTTTGTTTAGCTATCATGGTCTTTCGTTAATTTAATATTGCCCCAAGTAATTGTACTCTTCAACTGTTTCAAGAATTTCTTCGCCTGTTCTGACGACCCTCTTCGGTGTATTTGGATTAAATATTAGTTTAACTCCGGTTCATCTTTAGCCCCACTTTGAGACTTTCTCAGTTTTAGTCATTTAACGTTTCTTGCAATGGCTCTGCTGTTTCTGGGATTGGGACAATACCATCTACGTGTCTTAAATGGTTTTGGTTTTCTCCATCAATGTTTACTCCTTTGTTTTCCCATCTAGCTTTCTAAAAATACTTTCTAGGCTTGCTGTAAATAATATTGGTGAAATTGTATCTCCATGACGCACGCCCTTCTCAGTCTTAATTTTTTTGGATAATATGTACTGTAATTTAACTGTAGCAGTTCCCTCTTTACATAAGTTTTCGAGCAGTTAGACAACTTTACTTTATCATCATTCCCTCCACTTTTCCACTCTGATGGCCCTGTAGGTATTTCTGTTACGGATAAAGCAGAACTCTTTGCTCAGACTTTGTCCTCCAATTCCACCTCAGACGATTCCAGTGCGGTCCCTCGATCTCTTCCCCCCTCTGACATCCTCATGGCTGACATTAAAATTTCTTCAATTGAAGTATTTTCTGCCATCACTGGCCTCAATACAGACAAGGCATATGGGACTGATGGAGTCCCTCCTGTTGTACTCAAGAACTGTGCGTCTGTGCTTACACCCTGCCTAGGTAAATTCTTTCGTCTTTGTCTATTAACTTGCACTTTTCCTTCTTGCTAGAAGTTTGACCTCATTCAGCCTGTACCAAAGAAGGGTGGCAATTCCCATCCCTCTAACTATCGCCCAATTGCTTTACCAACCTGTATTTCAAAAGTTTTCAAGTCATTTCTTACCAAAAAAAAAAAAAAAAGCATCTTTCCAATCAGACATTCTTCATGATCGTCAGTATGGGTTCCGCCAGGGACCCTCCAATGACGATCTTCTCACCTACCTTTCAGACTCATGGTCACCTTCCTTTCGGGACTTTGACAACAGGTTTGCCATTGCACTTGGCATATCAAAGGCTTTCGATCGAGTCTGGCATAATCTTTAATTTTCAAACTGCCGTCTTACGGTTTCTATCTTTCTGTCTGTGTCTTCATCTCTATCTTCCTTTCTGGTCGTTCTGTATCTGCTGTTGTAGACGCCACTGTTCTTCTCCTAGAGCTATCAATAGTGGTGGTCCTCAGGGCTCTCTCCCATCGCCAGGTCTCTTCCTTTCATTCATCAATGACTTAAGCTGTACATCTAACCTTATCCACTCATACGCTGGTGGCTCTACCCTACACCTTTCCATTCGCTTCCCGCAGCATCCATCTCAGCCGTTGCTTCAACAAACTAGGGACATGGCCATGGCACACATAATGTCTGACTTGGCTCATATCTCTGATTGGGGTAAAAATAACTTTGTTGCTTTTAATGCATCAAAAACTAAGTTCTTTCATCTATCAACCCAATAAAATCTTCCACAGGAGTCCCCTCTTATTTTTAACAATATCCAGCTCAAGCCTACATCATCTTTAAACATACTTGGGGTTTCCTTCTCTCAGGATTTATCTTGAAAAGAACATATAACCTCCCTTGTAAAATGTGCTTCCAAGAGATTAGGCGTGCTAATCTGACTCCGTACCTTCTTTATCCCTGCATAGTTGTTGACTTTATACGTATGTTTTATCTGCCCCTGTGTAGAGTACAGCTCTCATGTGTAGGGACGCTCCCCACACACAGCACTTCTCAATATGATGGAGTCAAAAACTTTTTGTCTCATAAACTCTTCCCTCCAACAGGCTCCCTTTAACCTCTGTCTCTTTTCTGCACTGTTCCATCTTTATCTCTTCTATCGCTACATCAATGTCCACTGCTTCTCCGAACTGTCTGCTTGCATCCCTCCACCACTGCGGCGGGCATGCAGTGCACGTCTAGCAACAAACTCTCATCCCTTTTCTGCCCAACTCTTTAATGCATGAATTAACCGCTACTCCCAGTCCTTCATATATGCAACAGGTCATCTCTGGAACTGTCTCCCTCTGTCTGTTTTTCCTGCTGCTTACGATCTCCAGTCTTTCAAACGAAGTGTGTCCAGGAATCTCGAAATAAATGGATCTTGAATTTTGCCCTCTCTTATCTTCTTTTTGTTTTTCCTTGGAAGGAGCAATTTGCAGGTCACTGCCCTTTGGTTCCTTCTTCCTTGCATAAAAAAATCTTCTTCCTGCAATGAATTTATAATTGCTGTGTGCTCCACTGAGTCGAAAACCATTTCATAGACAACAAATCCTATGCACAGTTGTGTACTTTTTCTCAATTAGCTGTTTCATTGTATGTACATGATCGGAAGTCGAGTATCCGCTTCGGAGTTCTGCCTCCTCACAAGGCTGGTTTTCTTCCAAATTTGTTATTCTGTTCTTAAGGTCTTCAGGAAAGAGTTGGCAAATAACTGATATTAACCCTAGCACAGTATGCCCGCATCTGAGAGATCCAGCCACTTTTTGCCACTTTCTGTCCACCTCAATAGCTCCCTAGATTTGGGTGCCGATGCTAAAGGTGGGTGTGTGGTTTTCCAGGTCTCCCTCTGTTTTGGTGTATAACACACTAAAGTCGTGGTTGGGTCTGTGAGACCCAGGTATAATTGATTAAGCGGGCTGTAATTTACTGGAGTGTGATGCATATTTCTGTACCATTTGCATTGCCCTCTACACACCTTGAAAACCTTTCATACCACTAGCTTTCATAGCAGTGCGAGCATCCTTGTGTCATTTCTTTTTTTATAGGGTCCATGTAAACAGAAACTGTACTTTTTTGTAAAGATCTTTTTCAAAAATTTGCCTAAAATATATAAAATAAGTTAATTTTAATTTTATATTCATTATTCCATAGTAAATGGAACCAAAAAGATTGTAGAATGATCAAGAATTCATTTAGCAACTCACAAATATTTTTTTTTTATTTTGTGGGTCTGTGAGAACGAGGTGTACTAATGGTGTATAGGGCAAGTATGTATACTGTTCTAGGGTTAAGCTAATAGGCCAATAGTTCCTAACATAATTTGGGTCATCTTTTTTTCTAAAGCAAAATAACTGATGCGCTGTAACATGTTCTGGGGATTTTCTCCTTTTTTATACACTGAGTAAATAACTGGGTGATCCTGCTTAGTACTTCTACTCCTGCATCCAACAGTAAATCTTCTACAGTTCCATCTTCTCCTGGGGCCTTCCGTCGTTTCATACTCTAAATGTTTTTTCATCTGGTGTTAATTCAGAATTTTCACTTGTGTCGACTGAAAAGTTAGCTATTGGTACTATTGTCTTTGATCCATACATTTCTTTGTAAAATTCTTTAGCTCTCTTCATCATCCTATCTCTGCATTTAATGACTTCACCATTTATGTCTTTCAGTTATAGAATTTGTTTCGTACCTAGTGCCATTTTACTTCAAACCTATTTAAGATTTTTTACTTTTTTATGGTTTCTTTGATCTGATCCATGTTTCTGTTTCTTGTTTCTTCTCTCTGTCTCTTGTTGGTAATGTTATTTAATTCCTCTCTTTCTGTTTCATCTTTCTTTGTTTTTACTTTCACATCCTTTCTTCATGAGCTCGAGGGTCTTTTTTGATTATTTGTTTGCTTTGGTTGTATTAGCATTCCCTACTACTTCTGCTGATTCTCTAAAATCTTCTGTTAGTCTTTCATTCAACTCAGCAGTGTCACACTCAACATATCTCAAAGCCTGAAATATGTTCGCTATTTCTTACAGAAAGGCTGCTTTGTTTTTGCTTGCTTTTATTGGGCATATCTTTTTATTTTTGATCATCTTTCTTTCACTTCTGAAACTGAGTCTGGCTGTGCAACCCACCATTCTATGGTCACTTCCAGTATTTACATTGTGGATAACTGTGACATTTATGATCGTGTTAATCTCATCCGCTATTATGTAGTCGATTTCATTCTTTGTTCCATCATTATGGCATTTCCAGGTCCATTTTCTCCTTTTTTTTTGTGTGTGTGAATGTGTTCAGTATTCTCTCGATATATATTTCAGCAAAATTTACCACCATTTTACCCATATCACGTCATTCTCCTACTCCGAATTTTCTCATAGATGCTTCTCCATTTCTTGATTGACCAACTTTTGCATTAAAATCTCCCATGAGTACAGCACATGTGCTTTTTTCTCCTTCCATAATCCAGGAGATGTCACAATGTTTATCTTTCTTCTTTTAAGGTTTGAGAAGTTGGTGCATATATTTGTACTACATTCAGCGTGAATCTTTTTCATAGTCAAATTGCAATCCATCCTGCTCTGTCAGATACACTGCTGAGTTGAACAATGTTGTCTACAAGATTTCTATTAATTAGGAATCTTGCACCACTAATTCTTTGATTTTGCCTTCCTCTGTAGTAAAATATATGGCTGCTGTCTTGAAGGTGAGTTCATTTTTCTGATTTTCTGTGGATTTTACTCAAACCTACATTATCCTAATTAACGTTTTCTAATTCAGTCATTAAATTATCAAGTTTGCAAAATACTGCCAGGCCTCTTACATTGTACGTACAGATCTTGATGGATTTCAGTTTGTTTGGTGTGTGTGTGTGTAAATATATATATATATATATATATATATATATGCAGTATTGACTGGAATAATTAGGTACACCAATACCGTATAGAGTTGTGCAGGTACATTTTGTCACAAAGGCACGCACAGAAACTTCCCGAGATATCATGAGGTTTAGCAACTTTTTGCTATTTATTGACAGTAAATTCTCTAATTATTCCTAATGCTTTGTTCAGTGTATGTTAAGCCCCTGCTTGTTTGTGGCTGCTATGGTGGATGTCTATTTTTTTTTTTTTTATGCAGGGAAGAAGGAACCAAAGGCCAGGAGCCCACAAACTGTTCCCTTCAACCAAATAACAAAAACAATATAAAAGAGAGCCAAATTCAAGATCCGTTCTTTTTGAGATGCAACACACTGCGTTTGAAAGACTGGAGATCATAGGAAGTAGGAAATACAGACAAAGGAAGACAGTTCCAGAGTTGGTGTGTTGCATAAATTAAGGACTGGGAGTAACGGTTAACTGTTGCATTAGAGAGTTGTACAGAAAAGGATGAGAGTTTGTTGCTAGACGGGTGCTACGCGCCCGTCGTAGTTGTGGAGGGATGCAACCAGACAGTTCCGAGGAGCAGTGACCATTGAAGTAAAGAAAGAAAAGAGATAAAGATGCAACAGTGCAGCAAAGAGACAGAGGTTGAAAGGAGCCAGTAAGAAGAGGAGAGTTAATGAGGCAAAAAATCCTTGACTTAACCCTACTAAGAACAACTGTATGTGGAGAGCCTCCCCACAGATGAGAGTTGTACTCTGCACAGGGGCGAATATACCTCGTGCATAAAGTCAACAACTCTGCAGGGGTAAAGAAGGTACGGAGTCAGATTAGCAAACCTAATCTCGTGGAAGCAGTTTCTACAAGAGATATAATATGATCTTTCCAAGATAAATCCTGAGTGAATTAAACACCAAGCATGTTCAAGGATGATGCAGTGTTAAGCTGGATATTATTAAACATTTGTGGGTACTCCCTTGGAAGATTTTGTCGAGTTGATAGGTGTAAAATCTGAGTCTTTGATGCATTAAAAACAAAAATATTTTTACCAAAGTCAGAGATACAAGCCGAGTCAGAACATTAGGTGTGCCATAGCCTCATCCCTTGTTTGTTGAAGTAACTGCTGAGATGGACGTTGCGGTAACCGAATGGAAAGGTGAAAGGTGGAATCATCAGCATACGAGTAGATAGGGTTAAACGTACAGCTTAGAAGGTCATTGGTGAATAAAAGGAAGAGAGTTCGTGATATGGCAGAGACCTGAGGAACACCACTTTCGATAGATCTATTAGAAGAACGATGGCCGTCTACAACAGTGTCTATAGAACGACCAGAAAGGAAGCCATAGATGAAGGCACAGATGGAAGAATAGAAACCGTAAGAGGGCAGTTTGGATATTAAAGATTTATGCCAGACTCGATCGAAAGCCTTTGAAACGTCAAGTGCAATGGCAAAGCTTTCGCCAATGTCCCGAAAGGAGGATGACCATGAGTCTGAAAGGTAGGTGAGAAGATCGCCAGTGGAGCATCCCTGACGGAACCCATACTAACGACCAGGAAGAAGGTTGTGACAGGAAAGATGCTTTAAAATTTTTCTGTTAAGAATAGACTCAAAAACTTTTGAGACACTGGATGTTAAAGCAATTGGACAATAGTTAGAGGGCTGGGAATGGTCACTCTTCTTTGGGACTGGCTGAATGAGAGCAAACTTCCAGCAAGAAGGAAAGGTACAATTGACAGACAAAGGTGAAAGAGTTTACCTAGGCAAGGTGTAAGCACAGAAGCACAGTTCTTGAGGACACAAGGAGGGACTCCATCAGGCCCGCATGCCTTGTTCGTATAAGGCCAGTGATGGCAGAAAAAACATCAGCTGAAAAATTGTAATGTCAGCCATGAGGAAGTCAGAGGGGGGAACTAATGGAGGAACTGCATCGGAATCGTCTAAGATGGAACTGGAGAAGAAAGTTTGAGCAAACAGATCTGCCTTACCAGTAAAATAAATAGCTACAGAGCCATCAGAGTAGAAAAGAAGAGCGAATGATGATGAGGTAAAGTTGTTAGAAAGGTTTTTGGCAAGGTGCCAGAAGGAGTGGGAAGAATTCGAGTTGGAGAGTTGAGAGCATTTTAGTACAGATGAAATTATTTTTAGCAGAGCAAAGAACGGACTTAGCACGATTCCGGACAGAAACATAAAAAAGATGTGATTCAGGGCTGGGTTTGTCTCTTCTGCCTTTTATAGGTCCTCTCCTTCTTGGGGATAGCATTAGAACAAGTGTGATTAAAGGGAGATTCTCAGTCATGTTTTGTTCAGATTTTCGATTTTCAGGTTTTGAACTGTCTACCAAGTTTATTTCCTATATTTCCATTTTTTACCATGAAAATATCTGAAATAAAATTCCATATATTTTATTTAGATTTTTAAAGTTATGCTCTGACAGCGTCTCTCTCGGTGTGCGTCGGATTGGACCTAAAAAAAAAAAAAATCCTGTGGCTAAAAGTTAATTTGGAATCTCTGTTTATTCAGAGATTAGTGTGTTATTTTTGCCGTCATATTTAGCTAAATCCACCATAAAAATATCATATATATGTATGTATAGGTTGTTTTAGTCATCATTTGCAATCATATGATGTGAGCAAAAAAATATCGCGCAGCAGGCAACTGATATGGACAGCTTCCATATTTTGCCTAATTCCCCCTAAAACCTCATGTACAGCAGTATTCTCTAATGCTTAGTGTTCAGAGAATGTGAATACTCTGTTCAGTGATTGACTGACTGATGGATATCCTCAGTTCTCACTGGCTGAGAGAGAGAGAGAGAGAGAGAGAGAGAGAGAGAGAGAGAGAGAGAGAGAGTAACTTGGCGAAATTCCCTGTTTAGGGCTCACATTGAAGCTGTCCAAATTTTGTACAATTATGCCCAGTAGTTTCAGAAACACAAAGGTTTTTCTGTGCTTTTTTTTTTTTTTTTTTTTTTTTTAGCCTCAGTTTCTCGCAATTTACATATTCTTGCAGAAAAAGTTAGCGGTAGGCCAAGTTTTGTGGTGGATTTACAAAGCTTGGATATAATCTTACTCAGCAGGCTTATCTGTTGTTTTGGTAGAATGCATTTATAGAAATACTCAAGATTATTATTTTTTCTGAATATATTATAAAAGCTCTTTTACTTAGAAAATATTCACCAAAAATATTTATATTCTCTGATGTCAATTATGTTTCTACCAAAGATTGAAAATGAGTTGATAATGAAAATGCCCCCCCCCCCAAAAAAAAAAAAACTGAATCGAAGACGATATAGAAGGTAAAACTCGGTACTTGTTCACCTATAAAATACGGTCCGAGCATATCAAGGCTTTCCTGCATTAGTCAAAGGATATGAGAAGGGAATGTATGATTCCATGCCAGAGAGAATAACCTCCATAATGCGCAAAGCACACTCAGATGGCTCCCTGCCATGGAAGCAATAATCATTCCAGGGAAAATGAAAGAAGTACTGCCTGAGGGCCTCCCAATCTGCAGCTCCAAAATGCCACAGCCAACGTTTCTTTGGAGGGTCCACAGGCCGTACCGGAGCGATAGGACAGGTTAAGGTAATAAGGTTGTGATCGGAGTAGCCCAACGGAGAGGAAAGATTAACAGAGTAAGCAGAAGGATTAATTGTAAGGAAGAGGTCAAGTATGTTGGAGCTCTCTCCAAGGCAATCAGGGATACGGGTAGCGTGCTGTGCAAGCTGCTCAAGGTCATTAACCCAAGGCATCCCGTCAACGTGTATATGTGTTGCAACGTTTTGTTACAGTGACTCCCGATGACATGTTTACACATTTTGCACTTGCGAGGTCCGTCATTTGCACATTTTTCAAGTTTTGCAGGTAATGTTTCATAGGCATATGTGGGAGACCTTCTCTACCCAATGTCAGGCGGCAACACTGCCTGGATCCACGTGACCCCCCCCCCCTTCACATGCCATTTTCTCGGCAGCTCACCTGTTAACATTGACCTAGAGTAAAGACATGTCATGTCACGATCTCCTCCTCCAAAGAAATTCAAGGTGAAAGTGATTCCTGATGTGGAGGACAAATATTACATGGCGTTTGAGGAAGAAACGAGCCTAAGTGATGAGGAGGTAACATTGCCAAGGTAGGTGCAGTATGTTGTGTTTGGTGAGTAAACAACGCTTATATCGCCTATATTATTGTGTGAAAACCAATATACTATTGTACTACATATAAATTTGTACCAAATAAGTAAATATCTACATATTCTGAGTGTTTGGAATAGTTACCCCTACCATAGAAAACGTATTCTCTGGAGCAGGGCTTAGAGAAGACAGTACCAGGAGAGGGAAGCATCATCTGTACAGGGCTTTTTTAAGCTCAGGTGAGCACTTTCTCTCTGAATTTTCAATGTTTCTTACAAAAAGTGAAGGTTTTAGCACCCCCCCCCAAAAAAAAAAAAGTTTTCAAAAATCTGCTAGGACTGGGGAGGGGGTCATTGGTGAAAAATCTGCTGGGATGTGGTGAGTTAAGGATAGAAGAAATATAGGCTTGTTTGCCAGGTGGATCAGTGAAAGGAGAGGAGAGCCAAAGAGGGTGGTGAATATTGAAATCTTCTAGAATGTCTGTTTGTCTGCTTGGCTCACATAATTCACTCTTGTTTGAATTACTTTTTACCCGTTCCCATCCCGGAAGGGCTCTGAGATGGGTATTGTTTTCACTCGGTTTGTCTGTCTGTTTGTTTAGTTGTTTGTTTGTTTGTCTGTCTGTTAGCAACTTTATGCAAAAGCTGCTGGTACAATTTTGACTAAAATTTGAGGGATGTTGGGCTATAAATTTTGTGTAAAATTGGGCCAAGGCCCAGGCTGCAGGCCAAAGGGATGTTGTTATCCTGCCGCGTCCCGTTGACGTATATATACGTCCACACGTTTTGTCACTGTCAGTCCCGTTGACGTATATAAACGCGAATCAATTGCAAGGTCCCTAATTTGCACAATTTTCAATTTTCGCAAGTGATTTTTTATGCGTATACACGGGACACGTTCCTCTACAAGATGCCAGGCAGGGACAATGTCTTACCCAGCATGACCTTCCCCCCCCACATGCCATTGTCTTGGCAATTCACCTGTTACCAGTGACCTGGCCAGTAAAGACACATCGTGCCATGGTACGAAATTCAGGGCCAGAGTGATTCCCCAATCGATGACAATGTGCAGGAGAAACTTTACACAGCATTAGAGGAAGAAACAGTCAGAAATGATGATCAGGTAATGTAGGCAAAAAAGGTCAGGTATGTTGATGTGTTTGGTGAGTGAAGCAATGCTTATGTTGCCTATATTACTGTGTGAAAACCAACATATTCTCGTACTACATATAAATTCGTACCAAATAAATAAATAAATACCGTTTATGAGTGGTGTGGAATAGTTACCCTCCCATAGAACTCGTTTTCTTTGGAGCCAGCCTGATAGAAAACACAGTAAAGTAAGGAGGTACTGCTACCTGTATTGAGTATTTTAAACCTCAGGTGAGCGATTTCTCTATGAATTTTCGATGTTTCTCACCAAAAGCGGAGATTTGAGCCCAAAAATTTTTTTTCCAAAAATGGTCGGGACTGGGGGGAGTCAGTGGTGGAAAAGTGGTTGGGATGGGGCGGGTTAAAAAATCGTTTTTTCACATCAAATCCTTTCAGAGTCGTCATATCAACATGATAACAAAACCTAAATGTGTTTATTTCAAATTTGCATACTAGATCATGTGTCATTATATGACGGGGGTCAACCCCCAGTTAGCAGTAGGGGAGTTAATGTCTTGTGGGTCAGGCCTAAAATTTTAGTTGAGAATAAAATCGTCAGTTTTCATCCAATTTCCTCCAAATTTGATGTGACATCTTTGACTAGATATCCTGTTGTGTTTATATGTCAACAATAATATGACTGCCGGGGACGGGTTTCCCGTGGCTTGACACCACTTCTTGTTATGTACTAATTTATGGCTGTCGCTCTATTTGTCTATGTACCTGTCTGCTGTCTGTAGCCTGACATTATAGTTTCATAAGGCATAGCCACCCCAAAATTATCTTCATGTCACCTTGTCCTTAGCCATCAGGCTGCCCTACATGCAACTTATAAAATCTCATTCATGTACTCCTTTGCACCATACCTCTACCTCATCCTCAGTATTCCCTCCACATCACTCATTACATTTTGTTGGCTATTGTCCAATTCTTCATTCTCACCATATGGGGAAGCAACTTCAAAACACTCCTATCACTTTCCAGCACATTCGCATCAAAACCAAATGGGTGCTTAACTTATTCTTTACCTGTCAGTATCTCTACATTAATCCTCATGTTCTCAAATAAATGATTTCCACTGCTCTCTTGACTTCCTTCCTTCCAAAAAAGTCTAGTATTCTCTTCCATACGTTAGAATATAGAGTCGGGATCATAGTATTGTCATTCAATACTTTCTTTACCCCATGATCACTTCCATATTTTTTATCACCTCCCTCAGTAGTAGTGCAGTTTTCCTTCCCTGCTGAAATATTTCTTTCATTTCAGTCTCTAAACTCCTGTCCTTGCTTATCACACTACCTGAATATTTGGAGGTACTCACCTTCTGCACTTTTTTTTACCATTCAAACCCACTTTTTACTTAAAGACTACACTGAAACCTCGATTAACGGGGTAGAAGTAACTTGGACATGGATTGCAGTATTCAAAACTGCATTACTCAGACAACTTATTTATATGAATACTTGCACAACTCAGTCTAGCCACTTTCCAAAAGTCCCACTTTTACCCTTTTTGCCCATCCTTCCCCACATGAACGACCTTGATTGATACTCACCATCATGTAATCATTACAAAATAACATGACAATTAAAGAACATTAACATTAACATCACAGTAACATACTGATATTGATTATGTGTGTTTCCTTAGCATTCTCCCTCTACACTCTGCCACCGATGTTGTTGTCACGGCATGGCTAAGGGTCAGTGAGCTCTCTCAACACACACACACACACACACACACACACACTAAGGGGATATTACTCATCATGGAAAGAAGTGACTAGTGGAGTACCACAGGGCTCAGTGCCGGCACCAATCATGTTTTTAGTATATATAAATGATATAGACAATAACATTGGAAATGAAAGCTATTTAAATATATTTGCAGATGATGCAAAAATACAAAGGAGAATTACTAACATAGACTCTGGTAAAGAGCTACAAGAAAAATTAAATAAACTTCATGAATGGAGTAATACATAGCAAATGGAATTCAATGTGGACAAGTGTCATGTAATCAAGTTTGGTCAAAGTGGAAAAAAACCTGATTGGGATTATACGTTAGGAAATAAAACCCTACACACATCAGAAAGAGAGAAGGACCTAGGTGTGATTATAAATAGCAGACTATCTCCGGCAGAGCACATCAGTGAGAAGGTAAGGAAATATGAGAATAGCATTCACATACATAAATGAAGACATGCTAAGAAAGATAATAACATCATTCATCAGACCAACCCTGGAGTATGCATCAGTAGTCTGGAGTCCTCATCTCAAAAAACACATAGACAAGAATGAAAAAGTTCAAAGGGCCGCTACAAGATGGGTACCAAGCTTAAGGGATCTAAGCTGAGAAGAAAGACTAAATAAACTGAAACTACCAACACAACAGGAGAGAAGGAAAAGAGGTGACATGATTATGCTATATAAATGCATATCAGGGAAGGAGAAAATAGACATAAATGATTACTGAACCTATGGGGAAGCATCAGCAAGAGGACACTGCAAAAAACTGCATAAGAAGAGAGGTGATGAAGACGTAAGGAAATTTAGTTTTCCAAATAGAGCAATTGATCAGTGGAATGCACTACCGAATAAAATAGTGTGTGCCAAAACAATTCACAATTTTAAGGATAAGTATGATAAATATGGTTTAAGACACGGGACAGTACGAGCTTGACTCATTCCTGTAAAGATACAATTAGGTAAGAACAATTAGGTCAGAACACACACACCGCAATAACGCGGTTACACTCGGTGAAATGTGAAAGGTGAAATGAAAGTGGCATTGTGGGAGTCGAGTAAAGCTTACTGTGTACGACAGGAACGAGCGAACCGGGAACGTGCGATCACTGCGCAGATTTATTTTTTTTAATGAAAGCAAAAAGGAATCAAAGGCCAAGAGCTGACAAACAGTTCCCTCCAAGAAAAAATAAAACCGACACAACAGAGAGCCATATTCAAGATCCATTCTTTTCGAGATGCCTGGACACACTGCGTTTGAAAGACTGGAGATCATAGGAAGTAGGAAATACAGACAGAGAGAAACAGTTCCAGAGCGGACATGTTGGATACATGAAGGACTGAGAGTAACGGTTAACTCTTGCATTAGAGAGTTGGACGGAAAAGGGATGAGAGTTTGTTGCTAGATGGGTGCTAGGTGTCCCTCACAATGGTGGAGGGATGCAAGCAGACAGTTCAGAGGAGCAGTGACCATTGAAGCAGTGATAGAAAAGAGATAAAGATGCAACAGGGCAGCGAAGAGACAGGTTGAAGGAAGCCAGTAAGAGGAGGAGAGTTAATGAGATGAAAAGTCTTTGACACCACCTTGTTGAGAAGAGCTGTATGTGTGGAGCCTCCCCACACACGAGAGTTGTGCTCTACACATGGATGAATAAAACCAGTGTGTAAAGTCAACAACCCTGCTGGGATAAAGAAAGAACAGAGTCGGCTTAGCACACCTAATCTCTTGGAAGCAGATTTTACGAGAGATGTAACATGATCTTTCCAAGATAAATCCCGAGAGAACGAGACCCCAAGTTTGTTTAAAGATGATGCAAAATTTTGCAGGATATTCTTAAACATTAGTGGGTACAGTGTGAAAGATTTTGTAGGGTTGATAGGTGTGCAAAATGAGTTTTTGATGCATTAAAATAACAACATCACTTGTACCCCTATCAGAGATACGAGCCAAGTCAGACATTAGGTGTGCCATAGCCTCATCCTTTGTTTGTCGAAGTAACTGCTGAGATGGATGCTGTGGGAAGCAAATGGAAAGGTGACAGGTGGAGTCATCTGCACATGAGTGAATAAGATTAGATGAACAGCACAGAAGGTCATTGATGAATGAAAGGAAGAGAGCTGGTGATAAGTCAGAGCTCTGAGGAATACCACTGCTGATAGATCTAGGAGAAGACCGGGGGCCGTCTATAAGAGGAGCTATAGAACAACCAGAAAGGAAGCTAGAGATGAAGGCACAGATTGAGGGATGGAAACCATAAGAGGGCATTTTGGAAATGAAAGTTTTATGCAAGACTCGAACGAAAGACTTTGGGATGTCAAGTGCAATGGCAAAACTTTCGCCAAAGTCCCGAAAGGGAGGATTACCACGAGTCTGAAAGGTAGGTGAGAAGATTGCCAGAGGAGCATCGCTGACGGAACCCATACTGACGATCTGAAAAAAGGTTGTGATAATAAATGTGCTTTAAAAGTATTTTGTTAAGCCTTGACACGAAAACTTTTGAGACACGGGATGTTGAAGCAATTGGGCCATTGTTAGAGGGTTGGGAATGGTCACCCTTCTTTGGGACTGGCTGGATGAGAGCAGACTTTCAGCAAGAAGGAAAAGTACAAGTTGACAGACAAAGGCAAAAGAGTTCACCAAGGCAGGGTGTAAGCGCAGAAGCACAGTCTTTGAGGACAACAGGAGGGACCCCATCAGGCCCATAAGCCTTGTTACTATTGAGGCAAGTGATGGCAGAAAATACACCAGTTGAAGAAATTTCGATATCAGCTATGAGGAAGTCAGAGGGGGGAAGTGATGGAGAATGAGCACAGGAATAGTCTAAGGTGGAACTGGAGGAGAAAGTCTGAGTGAAGAGTTCTGGTTTATCAGTACAGTAGATAGCTACAGATCCATCAGAGTAGAAAAGAGGAGGGAAGGATGATGAGGTGAAGTTATTAGAATTGTTTTTGGCAAGGTGCCAGAAGGAGTGGGAAGAGTTCAAGTTGGAGAGTTCAGAGCATTTAGTAAGAATGAAATTCATTTAGCAAAGCAAAGATCAGACTTAGCACAATCCCGGACAGAAACATAATGAGATGAGACTCAGGAGAGGGTTGGCTCCGGTAGCTTTTGTGGCTTTCTCCTTGTCGTGGACAGTATTAGAACAAACATAATTAAACCAAGTATTTTTTGCATTTGCCAAAGGATACGAGAAAGGAATGTATGCTTCCATGCCCGAGAGTATAACCTCCGAAATGCACAAGGCACACTCAATTGGCTCCCAGTCATGGAAACAATAATAATTCCACAGATAACAAAGAAGAACAGCCTAATGGCCTCCCGATCAACAGCTCCAAAATGCCACAGCCACCTCTTCTTTGGAGGGTCCATAGGCCTTACTGGAGCTATAGGACAGGTTAAGTGATAAGGTTGTGATCGGAGGAGCCCAGTCGAGAGGAAAGATTAATAGCTTAAACAAAAGGATTAGTTGTAAGAAAGAGGTCAGGCATGTTGGAGCTCACCTCCAAGGCGGTCAGGGATACGGGAAGGTGCTGTATAAGATGTTCTAGGGCATTCAGGAGAAATGGTGGATCGGTGAATAGAGTGGGGAGCCAAAGGTGGTGGTTAACATTGAAATCACCGAGAGTGGAGATTTCAGAGAAAGAAGAAATGGAGAGGGTGTGTTTGAATTTAGAAGTAAGATTGTCGAAGAATTTCTCATTATCAGTAGAACTAAGGGATAATTAAACAGCACAGATATATTTTAGTCAGAGAATGACCTGGAAGCCAAAGCCAGTGAGTAGAGAATTCGGAAGATTTAAGTTCAGGAACATGAGAGCAAGGTAAGTCTTTGTGTAAATATACCCAACAACCAGCTTTGGCTTTCAAATGAGGAGAGAGAAAGTAGGAGGATCCATAGAAGGGTTTACTATCAGTCGCCTCATACAGCTGAGTCTCTGTTAGGAAGAGGTGAGGTTTAGAGGAGAAGAGGTGGTGCTCAACAGGAAGAACGTTAGAGGAATGGCCACGAATGTTGCAGAAATGAAGAAGTGGGTCAGACAGCGGTTCCAAGCATCTCGCTGGGTCATCAATGGGAGATGGGTGGATGGTGGGGGCATTTTTGCCCCCCCTCCCCGCAGGGACTCCGAGGATTGATGATGAGACTCCATTTTGTTGAATTTTGAATAGGAAGTCTGGTGTGCAATGTGCATGTAGTTTGGTGTTGACAGTAAGAGGAACTTGTATTGAAGAACATGCTGGCCTGCTCTCTATGTTACTGAAACACTTGAAAAAGTTCAGCAAAGGGGGATGGTCAGGAGCTAGTCCTGAAGGCTGATGAAATAGGAGCTCCAACTGTCCCTGTCATCAGCTTACCATCCACCTTGGGCGTACCACCCTGTTCGACTGGTGCTACGGTCCATGCAACAAGCCTCATGTTACTCCTGGTGTATCGCAGAGTAGATGGCAGCGTAATTTCAAACCTGCAATAATCAGCGCTGCATTAACTGAAGTTTAATTGTATTCCTTTCAAGAGCCATAAATTTCCTATTTGCTACGGTCATCGATTCCCTTTCTTACACACACACTTCCAAAGAATTATCAGCAAACAGTAGCACAGACAGTTTCCAAACTGTACCCTCTCTCACCAGGAACACTTCAGCATCCATTGCCCTACTTTATATTTCTTTTCTATACTATACTATATACCTAGGCTGCTTCCCCCAAGGAAAGGGAGGTAGCCTAGACAGGACGACTCACTCCCCATTTATTCATCCATTCAAACACATTCATTCGCATTTTAGCCCCAAAGGGGAGAACAGACAGATCCTCACCACACCACGCCGCACAAGGGTCACCTGTGCAGTGCAATCAGTGACATCCACAGAAGGGCTCGACAGCAGAACTGGTTTACCCCTGCCACATCATAACAGACCCATCCCCTTACCTGCACCTGACCTGACTAGCTGATCAGACCAAATGCGGGAGAATATCCCCTCAGGGCTGCGTCATCACTTATTCATTCACAATTTCTCTCCATTTATTTCTGTCATGCACAGCCACTCTTCCTTGCTCAACAGACATCCCTCTCGCATCCAGCGCTCTCTTAACACTGTCCATCCATCCTATTCTTGGTCTTCCTCTCAGCCTTACACCTCTCACATCAGATCTAGTTATCTTTTTCACCAATTGCTCATTATCCATTCTCTCCATATGCCCAAACCATCGCAACACCCTCTGCTCAACTCTACCAGCCATCTCCCGAACAACTCCAGTTCTCCTTCACACTTCATCATTTTGCACTCGATCCATATGCGTCACTCCACACATACTCCTCAGACACCTCATCTCCATTACATTCAAACTTTTCCTCTCTGCTACACCCATATTCCATGTTTCAGCCCCATATAACGCAGTCGGTACCACAACACCCTCATACAGCCTTCTCTTTACATCCATTCTGAGCGAACGACATCTAAACACTTTTTTCATTCCTCCCAGCACCTTTCCTACTTCATTTATTCTAAACTTCACTTCTGCATCTATTCTTCCATCCACAGCATCATGTGACCCTAGATAATTAAAACACTCTACTTCTTCAAGCAACTCGCCATTCAAAACTATATTCATCCCCCTACCTCGTTCATTTCATCACTTTACTCTTATTCTCATTTACTTTCAATTTCCTCCTTTCACACACCCTTCCAACTCCTCTACCAACTGTCTCAATCTCTCCTCTGAATCAGCCACCAGTGCAGTATCATCTGCAAACAGCAGCTGCTTCAGATTCCACTCTCCACCATCAACATTCACCAGACTCAGACCTCCACCTAAAACTCTTGCATTCACCTCCCTTACAACACCATCCATGTAAATATTAAACAACCAAGGCGACATCACACATCCCTGTCGCAGCCCCACTCTCACGGGAAACCAATCACTCACAGCATTTCCCACTCTTACACACGCTCTACTATTTACATAAAAACTTTTCACCCCTTTTAGTAACCTACCATCAAGTCCATACAATCTTAAAACAGTCCACAAAGCCTCCCTATCAATTCTATCATACGTTTTCTCTAAATCCATAAATGCCCAAAACACATCCTTGCGTATCGCTAAATACTTTTCACACTTGTCTCACAGCAAAACACCTGATCCACACATCCTCTCCCTCTCCTAAAGCCACACTGCTCCCCACCAATCACTCCCTCTGTACCCTCTCTAACTCTCATAATTAACACTCTACCATACACCTTACCTACAACACTCAACAGACTTATACCCCTAAAGCTAGTACATTCATACTTATCACCCTTGCCTTTATACAACGGGACCACACAAGCACTTGCCCAGTCAACTGGCACCATACCTTTCACAAAGCACACATTCAACAATCTTACTAACCAGTCAACAATAGTCACTCCACCACCCTTCAGGCATTCCACAGCACACCCATCCATACCGCAGCTTTCCCTGTTTTCATCTCCTTTACTGCCTTCTCTAACCGTCTCTAAAATAACTGAGCAACTGAGGACACATGACTATTGTTTGGATCCATCATAAATTCGTTTTCTGCACACTCTGTCGTTTCTGTGACCTCATGCATACTTATACCCACTAAATATGTACCCTTCTACTGCTCCATGTATTCTTAGTACCTTCCACATTCCTTTTCTTTCTGTTTTGTCATAATTATGATTTATCAAGATCGGTGATGGGAACACACTTCTTTCCCTTCTCAAAATACTTTTCTATTATGCATCTTTGAGAGATTATCTGATCTACACTCCCCATCCTCTTCCTACATATTCCTACTAATTCTCGGTGCTGTCCTCTGTTCACACGTACGGTATTATTTCGCTCTCGTACTATACAGAGAAGACAAATACCCCTGTGACTGCCATACACTCTTGTTTCCCTTTTCCTTAATACAAAGGAGATGTTTCAGATACAGGAGTAAATCAATGGAATAGTTGATCAACATCGAGCCCTTGAAGGCCACTCACCACTTGTCCAAATCAGAGCCGTCGCTGAACCACATTTGCCCACAGGAGAGCCGTTTCTGAACAACTTCCACCACCACCATCACAGCTACTACTACCACTACCACAGCTACCACCACAGTTATTACTATTTTCAACTGAATAAAATCATCTGTTCCCTGCATCAGTGAAGTAATAGACATCAGAGTGCAGATGTGCAACCCTACCCCCCCCTCCCCTCTCTCTGTAAAGACGTATGAAACTCCACGGAAATGCCACCTCTTCCACGTGCTCGTATTGTAACATCAAATGGGGACAATTATTAGGGGCCATTGCACCCCTTTAGAAAATATCAATCAACATGAAAGTGAAACTGGCTCTGCAGGGACCCAGTTCCAACGATCTTGCCAAGTTTCATCAAAATAATTGTTCAAATTTTGGCTGCACACTCCCCAACCACACACAGTGTTGTAGTAGGACTATTAGATTTAGAAACACCTCCGATGAGCAAATCTAAATTCAGTAAGTGGGCAGTAGAAAAAAAGATATTTCCTTTCGTGTCTACACTGCAAGACGCCAGTATATGAGAGCAACGAGAGCTTATTTTGTTTGTGTTTTGAAAAAAAAAAAAAAAATTACAACACTCATTTTCACAAAGTTCTCTCCCTACCGGCCACCGCAATTCCAGATCAGGCCACTTTTTTTTTTAAATAAATTCTGAACGCCTATTTATTGCCACGCTCATTCCTTGAGGATACTTGCACGACTTCATGGTATTCAAACCATTAATCCTACTCCAGTATCTTCAAGGTATGCTTTCCTATACCCTCCTCACCGTACCAACTTCCTGCTCTTCTTCTGTACAGGACCATTTCTTTACTCCCTCGGAGATTATCGGTTTCATGGGAGCGACACAGGCTAAGCCGTGGACAAATGGTCTTGTTGAAACTACTCTAAGATAGTTGTAAGTCAGACCTGCTCCCTTGCTTATTGTAAGAGGAAATTTGGTTGGTATCTATTGCCCAGGAACAGATTAATAAGTGCAAAATTCCGTAAGTGAACATGGAATTTTATAATTATGTGCAAAGTTTCCTTTAAAAGTTTACCTTGAGTGTAGTTGAATGTTGTTTCAGTAGTGGTCGTGTTAGAGACAAAACTAGTGCAGTCAAGACTTGTTCACATGAAGGAATGGATTGGAGGCTACAGTCACTTCTGTACCTTACTCAGCTCCAAGGGAACAGTATAACTTGTAATGTTCATTTCAAGAGTGAACATAGTTTACTCATTGATAATTGCTCTAATAATTATGTTTTACTCTCTGTATATCAAATTGCATAAGCCCAAGTGGACAATAATTTATTTGCCTTCATTGTACGCGATTTTTTTTTCTTTTTTAGCTCTTGTTTTAACTTAAACGAACACTAGTATTTACACGCTAGTAATTTTTTGTTTTTAAAGAATTTTTATACAACTGGAGATTACATGAGAATGAACGTTAGGAGCCAGGTTAACACAACAATATCCAGACGTAACTTAGCCAACTCGAGCATCATTAGCGCTTTTAAAACAACCTACATCATAGCTAACTAAACAAAGTATCCTGCCGTGACCTACAGTAACGTGACTTGACCTCCACTGAATACAAGCCATGCCTGGTAGATATACAGGATGATACAGAAATAGAACCTACTTTAACCGTGTCTCAACTATGCAAATTTATCCTGTAGTCCTGATGGTGAAAGGAGGAACACTAATACTATGGTTGGAGAATTGCACGTTCTGGCAGCTCGCTCAGACTACATCGCAGTGTGCAGTCAAAGTAGCTGTCTTAGCAACTAGACTACCTGTGTGCGACGATACAGACATCTAGCAAAGGCCAAGCCCATTTAATTTAATGGCTGTAGCTCCTCTTAAAGACCCAACAATATATCGCAACTTGTGGACACTGTCTCAGTAGCCAAGTCACCATTTGTTTTTAACTTTACACACACACACACACACACACACACACACACACACACAAGCCTAAAGGTGAAGACCCATTTAATGATTTCCCGGTTCGGTAACGGTACTGTATGCTATCCAATGAAAAAGCACCCGGGGGAATCCTGGTACATTGCTATTAGATATTTTGTAAATGAATTTTCTCTAGTTTATCCAAAAGAAACCAAATCTTGCATCAACATTACACTTAACTTATTCTGATCATTGCGTTCATGCTGTTTCATGTTTACCCTAGTATACCTTATTAACTGAAGCAGGCCTAACCCAGCTTTGGTTAGGGCAGCCAAACATATCCTGAATTATTTTAACCAAACCTAATTACTAAATCTACCTAAATAGCGTTATGCTAACCCTTGTATGTGACTGGTATGGTACCGTAGTCTGACATTGCCTCATATCAGCACCAGTGCCTTACGTTAGTGCGCTTAACTTTACGTAACCTAGCCAAGGTTTATGCAAAATTAAACTATTCTGAAAGTTCTAGCTTGGCGACCAAGCCTAACCGAACCTGGAAATTAAAGCAAGTAGGTCTATCCTAACCTAATGTTATCTAATCGTTGTTACCATAACCTGATCTGTCCATTCCATACTTGATCTAACCTCCTGTACCCAACATGTCCAAACCAACCTCTCATGGTGTAACTTAATGTAATAAACTCGGACTAACTTCAGCTTATCATGATTTAATATCATCTGCCCCGAACAGAATGCGAGTACAGCCTGGCACGGGCCTTACCCTGACCTGGGAGAATGTGTGGAGAGGACGGTGTTGGTGTGGGTGCCATGTATCATACTCCTGTTTGGTACTCCTCTGAATGTCTTGAGCCACCGCAGGACACACCGATCCCCCCTGCCGTGGTCATTCCTACTATACTGCAAGTTGGTACGTAGTTGTCTTCTGTATGCCTGCAGCCTGTATTTGATGGTATGGACAAAAAAAAATCTTTAGCATTTGCTTGAAACTGAGCCTCTGATCTCATGGCATATTATGTAAAGGTATTCATGTTTACAGTATCTGCATAAAGAGATTCATGTATATATAAGTAAAATTTGCATTATTTATGGTTTTGGTCATCAGATTTACTTAACCATTTATAGCCCAGAGTTTGGTTTTTATAAACTGAAGATATTTAATCAAAGGAAGAATATGAATGTGATGGAGGGCTTTTGGCAAACTATGTATCTTCATGAAAGACAGACCACTACATTTTCTACTCTCAGTTTTGAGTTATGGATCGGAATCGTGGAGTGTATCAAAACCCCTGGAACGTAAAAGTAGGATTGCTCACAGAGGAATGGAAAAAGATTATGTTTGGCGTCAGATGGTGAAAAAAATAAAGAAACAAATCTTCCTCATTAAGGGAACAGACAAAAGTGAAGTTTATGATCTTTACAAACAAAAATTAATAATGATTGTGAGCCTGTCAGGTCGTCTTAAAGCATGCAATATATGGACAAACAAGATAATGGAGTGGAGTGAGAAGAAGAGGCAGATGACAAGATGCTATGAAACTGTTTGTTAATTTGCAGGGACTGAATGGAACAGGCTATCAGCTAATAAGTCAGAGTGGAGAAATGTAGGAGTGGTTTTTGTCCTGCAGTGGACTGATTGATGTTGTTGCTGCTGCTGATGTCTTGGCCACACCATGAGCTTTTCATTATTTGGTAAACTATATAGCTTGTATGGACACACTATAATATTGTATTCAGGTTGATAAACAAAGTAGTGTTCGAATGAGCAAAATCCTGTTAGCTGTAATGTTGTGTTCATAACTCATAAGCAATAGTGCATTCCTTTTCACAGACAGCACATATGACTGAACTGGCCATCCTCCAATTAACAGCATGCTGAAGTGTATAAAAGCTTGCGTATTTGCATAGATATGTGGGGTAATTTTCTTGACCGAGAAGTTATGTTACAGACTGCCATCCCATGGAGCTGGGGTTCTGTTCTCTTTCAGGTTGTGTTTAATTCATTAAGTTTTGTTCAGCCCATTTCAACAACCCTGACTATAATATGATCAGTTTAACTCAGCTTAATGTTGCGATCTCTCGGTCTTGCATGCTGAGCAGTAATCAGAGCTTAAGACTAGATTATGGAGAAAGTTGTGAAGCTGTGATATGGAAAGGATGTAAAGCGGTAGTATCGGCAATGGTGCAGTTCGCCAATGAGCAACAGCAAATGAGTTGAAAACGGAGAAAATTTTCCTCTATATTAAGATGGACACACCTTAGCAATATTATATTAATGAAACTGTAACAGCCACTGTTCCTTGCGCCCCGACAGACGACGTTGATGGCGTTGTGTGTGGCGGCGGCGATGGAGCTGGTGGTGGCCGTTGCAGAAATCATCAACCAACTCAACCCGCCACTCAACACGTTTATCGCACCCATTCTCATTCTTACTTCATATGTAAGTTCAGGGAAGAGAACACTGTAATGATAATATTATTTTTCTCTATATCACTTTTTTCGTGTATTTAACTCCATCATCCAGAATATGTACTTTTATTCTGTTCCTGCTACACGAGTCCTTTACTTTGTATTACACACACACACACACACACACACACACACACATCTATCTATCTATCTATCTATTGTTAAGTCTGTAAGAGTGTATATATATTTTTTGTGTATATGTATGTATAATGTGTGCGTGTTATCAGGGAGTGTGTGTACTTGTTCTCACTTGTTCGTTGCTTGTACATTTATAAAGTCTTAGTTAATTCTGTTTGCTCTCTCGGCGCGGTTGTGACTAAAATTATTGTTTTTAGTATCAATGACTTTGGTGGAGCTTGGACTGGCGAGATATAGAGATTAGTATTCACCAGCTATATTTATGATGTTTGGAGTGTGGAAGCAGAGACTGAGTTACTTAGCTATTTTCTGTTTGTTTTTCATCTGGCCCCAGGTGCGTGTAGTTGCGTGCATGCGACCAGAGCGTATACAGTATAAGGTTGAAGATTTTGGATGGTGACAGTTTTTTGTGGGTTGGTGTCGAGAGAGGGTGTGTTTGAGTGGAGAAGAGAGGGAGGAGAAGCAGTGTTTTGTGTATTGTATATATTTCTGAACATCTTTTTTTTTTACTTCATACCAGCATCCTATCGCAAGTATTGCTGTATTATTATTATTATTATTATTATTATTATTTGTGGCAATTGAGTGCAGTTTAGTTATCTTTATACATGATTTCATTTCCTTTCTTTGCCAAGTTTATTCCTAGACTTTAGCGTGATCATTCAGGGTATTATCAGGTTGCTTTTTCCTCATTCTTTTGTGTTTTCATTATCTCATTGTAAATATTGTAAATATTATTATCCTGTATTATATTAGGTATATTTTTCATTGTGGTTACTTTGCCCTGGCTAATGTCAGCTAATTTTATTTACTTTCGAACCTGTGTTGCGAGATTGGCGTTATTTTTTTTTAATTGTTTTTCATCATTTAACCATTTGCACAGTTCCCTTTTCACTTTCTTTTTTTCTCAGTTTTTATGCAGTCTGATTGTTATGTTGTGTTACCTACCCCCATCTCGTAGCACATAAATTGGCCCGTACTGTCAATGGTACTTGCCAGAAGGCTTTCTGGAGATCTAACTTGGTGATATAACTAGACGAGCCGATGTGATCGATGCAGTCCTCAAGCTGGGGCAATGGGTATGTATCAGTCTTGGTTAACGCATTCACCCGTCTGTAGTCTATGTAAAATCTTGCGGTGCCATCGGGTTTAGACTGCAAAGTCACGGGGGAACTCCAGGGACTAACACAGGGGGATATAAACCCATGGTTCAACATATATTTAAGCTCCTGACGCAGCACACCAACACGCTGAGGACTGACTCAATACAGGAATGGCGTCACCTACATCCACGTCGTGCTGAATCCAATCGGTCTTCCCAGGGATACTGCTGAATACTTCCTTGTAAGTTGACAAGAGGGCAACCAACTGAAATGCTTGGTCCCGAGGTAGATGTGCTAACTTGGAGCTGAGAGTGGACTTTGCCTCATCATTCTTCACCCAGCTACAGTCTGGAAACTCGCAGTCCATCTCAAACAAGCCACTATCAGCACCTTCCTCGGCAGCAACAGCATGGCGGAAACAAGGTGTACCGGACCCGGGGCATCTGGTGCACGATGGTACGACTTCAGCATGTTCACATGGCACAGTTGGTGCTTCTTCCTTCTGTCAGGGGTCTCCACCAGGTAGTTGGTGTCTCCAATATGCCGCACTACAGGGTAAGGACCACTAAACTTAGCGGTCAGCGGCTGACCCTGCAGTGGCAGCAACACCAAAACCTTGTCACCGACCTTAAACTCCCTCAGCCTGGCCTTTCGATCATACCACATCTTCATATTATCTTGAGCTTGCTTGAGATTTTCCTGTGCCAGCTCCAGAGTCTCACTCATACGGGTCTTAAAGGCCTGCCCATAACGGAGTAAGTTCTTGCTCTCGGCGAGGTTACTGCTCCGTCTCCTTAACCAAGCTCAGAGGACCCCAAACTCGATGGGCAAACACGAGCTCGTTAGGAGAGAAACCTAAACTCTCCTGGGGTACTGCCTTCATAGCGAACAGGAGAAATGGCACACCACGGTACCAGTCCTTAGAGTGCTTCAGACAGTACTTGCGGAGCATATTCTTGAGAGTACGGTAATAACGCTTCAAGACACCTTGCATCTCCGGATGGTAGGCCTTGCTCTTGATATGTTTGATACTAACTTGAGCTAATGACTGCTGGAAGATGTTGGAAAGGAAATTTGACCCTCTATCTGACTGAACCTCACAGGGCAAACCAAATTTTTTAAAGAAATCTAGCAAAACTCTAACCACTGCTTTAGCCTTTACAGAACGTAAAGTTATTGCCACAGGGTACCTCGTGATGGTGTCAGTGATAGTGAGTAAATATGAGTTACCACTAGAAGTCGGGGGCAGGGGTCCCACCACATCAATAATTAACCTGGAAAAAGGGGGATCAATGGCAGGAATGGGAACAAGAGGGGCCTTAGGGACAGACTAATTCGGCCTACCCACTACTTGACAGATATGACAATGTTTGACAAACTTAACCGCATCTGCTGCCATGCAGGGCCAGTAGAATTCCATACACAGCCTCTCCATGGTCTTCCTTACACCCATGTGACCTGCAAATGGAGTAGAATGGGTCAGTTGAATTAACTCCTGCCTGCACACATTAGGTACTACGATCTGATGGTAGTCCCACATCCCATCATCTACATTCACATGTGGAGGTCTCCACCATCTCCACAAAATCTCATCTTTCACATAAAAACATCCACCCTCCTTCTCAAAATCATCCACTGCAAACAACGTCAACCTCTGAATCTCCTGGTCTCCAGACTGCAACTCCTTTAACTTCTCAGTGTTCGCCTCCTCCAATGGAACAGGTGGAATATCTTCCAAAGAACTCATAAACGTATCTGCTAAAGATATTTCATTGTCTGATTGTTTCGTGTCCACAGACATAGGACTAACTGTTGCCTTTGGTACAGTGACGCTGGGCACACTACAGGCTACCTTCTCCTGTCGACTGCTTTCTGCACGTGACATGGACCTAGTCACTGCACAAACTGGGAATACCTCTGCATCGCTGGGATCAACCTACGAGGGAACTTTGGGCACTGGCACCTCTGACAAAACTGGAGTGGCGATCTCCTCACCTCTCACTAAGTCATTTCCAAGTTTTAAATCAACACCACTCTCGGGTAAATAATCTACAACACCCAATCGTGCCGGTCCATCAAACAACTGGCATTTAACCTCACAAGAATCTAGTGACACAGTCTTTACACCTCTTACTCCCCAAATCAGAACAAACTCTCCTCCTGCAACATCAAAAACTTCATTATTTGGCCTTACCCACGAGGAACTTGAAGAACCAGTGTCACGAAGAATGCATATCGGATGCTGCATGCCATTCACCTTCATCGAACCAGAATAAGGTAGGGGGCATACGAAGAAGCAGGGGCAACACTGCTCGTCACCACCTGTACCACACCTCCTGAAACAATAGGCTCCGACGCAACTGTGGCCTCCTTCTCCCTACCTTCCAGAACAACATCAACCCTAGAAGGGGGTAAAACATCATACTTTCCCTGACTAACTACAGGGGAACTAGCTAAAGGGGTAACCACGGGGGCTTCACGAGAAACAAAGCTCACTGGCTTCACAACACCTGACTTTTGCCAACATCTATCTAGTATGACCTGGTCTCTTTCAATATGAACAAGTAAATGGGCGGCGTGTAGGTTTTGGGGAAATGTGAGGTGTATCAGGTTTGGGTGTGGAGTAATTCGTGGAGATGGGCTTCTGAGATGGTTGTTTGGGGAGCTGAGAGGGGTAACACTTCAATAAATAATCATCTACATAAACTGCAGCTCCAGTAGCATTCTTAACTTTCTTATCAGCAAGGTAAGTTCTTAAATCTGTATCAGTCTTATCAAGGAAGTTCTCAAAGATAACAAGTTCCTTAAGCTTGACATAAGATTCTGAGACATCCTCACTTCGTATCAGTTGATTAAATACATAAATCATCTGCCGACTGAAATCTACAAAAGTGTCATTAGGGCACTTCCTACAGTTCCTAAACTTCTGTCTGTAAGCTTCAGGTCTCATCTCGTTTGCACGCAGTATGGCTTTCTTTAGTACCTCATAATCCTGTGATTCTTGGTGGCTAAGATTGTCATAGGCCTTCAACGCTTTACCTTTGATTACTGTCTGAACTAGAGATGACCAGCTGTCTCTGGGCCATTTGTTACCTGTAGCAATCTTCTTGGTCAAAGAACTCCAGGACTAAGCACTCATCAAATGGGGGAACTAATTTAGTGGGGTCAACTGCTTTAAATTCTGAAAAAGAATGGGGAAAATTAGTTGGGGCATTTGGGCAATTCTTACACATTTCATAGTCAAGCTTCATCAGCTGCAATTTAGTATTCTCGTCCTCCTACTTCTTCCTGTGAAGCTGTTGTTTAAGCTGTAACATCCTATACTCATGGTCATGCTTAGCCTGCTCTGCATCAACATATTCTTTAACAACATCACTAGTTCTAACCTCCATAATGACACACTACAATAACATAATAATAACTAAAATATCAAGGTATCCTGGTGAGTTAAAGCCAATTTATATATTACGAGATGGGACTACGCAACACAAGGTAACAATCTGACTGCATAAAAACTGAGAAAAAACAAAGTGAAAAACGAACTGGAGAAATGGTTAAATGATGAAAAACAATTAAAAAAATAGCTAACTCCAATCTCGCAACACAGGTCGGAAAGTAAATGAAATAAGCTGACGTTAGCAAGGGCAAACACAATGGAAAATATACCTAGTATAATACAAGATAATAATATTTACATTATTTGCAATGATATAATGAAAACACCAAAGAATGAGGAAAAAGCAACGTGATAATACCCTGAATAATCACACTAAAGTCTAAAAATAAACTTTCCAAATAAAAGACATCATATAAAAAGATAACTAAACTGGACTCTGTTGCCACAAATAATAATAATAATAACAATAATAATAATAATAATAATAATAATAATAATAATAATACAGTAATACTTGCGATAGGATGCTCATGTGAAGTGAAAAAAAAAAAAAAGATGTTCAGTAATATATACAATACACAAAACACTGCTTCTCCTCCCTCTCTTCTCCACTCAAACACACCCTCTCTCTATGCCAACCCCAAAAAAACTGTCACCATCTAAAATCTTCAACCTTATATATGCTCTGGTCGCATGCACGCAACTACATGCACCTGGGGCCAGATGAAAAACAAACAGAAAATAGCTAAGCAGCTCAGTCTCTCCTCCCACACTCCAAACACAATAAATATAGCTGGTGAATACTAATCTCTACGTCGCGCCAGTCCAAGCTCCACCAAAGTCATTGATATTAAAAACAATTTTAGTCACACCCGCGTCGAGAGAGCAAACAGAATTAACTAAGACTTTATAAATGTACAAGCAACGAGTAGGTGAGAACTAGTACACACACACCCTGGTAACATGCACACATTATACATACATATACAAAAAAAATATATATATATATATATATATATATATATATATATATATATATATATATATATATATATATATATATACACTCTTACGCATGTAACTATATATATATATATATATATATATATATATATATATATATATATATATATACAGTATACAGTATGTACGTTTATTTATGTATTATAGTTGGGGGATTTTATAAATGCAGGGGTTTGTGGCCTGGGGATGCCTTTCATCCAGTCACTCATTGTAGCCCCAATCTACTCCAGGGTGACTCTACACTGAGTGACAAGCTAAATTATTTCTCGTAAGCCAGAAGATCATATATTATGAAGAGTGGTAACCATATAACCATACTTTTTCCCTGCGTGTCAAGAAGTGTGTTGGCTGAGACTCATTGCTCCTCCCAGGAAAACAACTAACTAAAAAGACAAACAATATGCCTCAGACCAGGACTGATCCAGAGGTGACAACCAAGGACCGGGTCAATGGATATGGTGCAGATTTCAATGCGGAATGGAGGGATGCTAAAGATGTGATGAAAGAGAGAGAGATTGTCCAGGTGCTTGAGGATGCAAAAGTTGATTTATGTGGATTGACTGAAACCAAATGGTGAGGTGAGAGTCTCAGAGAATGGGAATATGGATTAAGTATACGTGTGGGAGTAGGTGAGAATGAGAGTGCAGAGGAGGGTGTATGTATTTTTGTGTGCTAGAGATGGAAGGAAAATATAAGAGGGTATAGATCAGCTGGTTCAAGGATTCTGTGGGTAAGACTGAAATTTGGAATACATGCGTGGGTGACTGTGTGTGAATGTATGCCAACAGGAGACTGTGCGAACGGAGTGCAAGAAGAGTTGTGAGCAAATGTGGAAGCATGCTTAGAATAGTTTGAGAGGGGTGAGAGAGTGGTTTTGATTGGAGATCTTAATGGAAAAAGTAGGGACTGTGAAGGTGCATGGAGTAGTTGGTGAGTGGGCCATGCCTGCAGAAGTTGATGAGAATAGTAGCGCTCTAGTGGACATCTCTGTGGGGAGAGGGTCGATGATAGCAAATACCCTCTATAGGCACAAAATGATCCACAGATATACATGGCGAGTGATGAGAAGGATGGATGTGAAACTGAATGAACAAAAGGCAATGATTGATTATGTATGTGTGGGTGAGAGAACGAGAAGATTCATGCTGGATGCGAAAAGCATACAGAGGTTGGAGAAATGGCCTCGTGAAAGTCAAGGTACGAATGTAATGGACAAATAGGACAGAAGGACCAAAAAAAGGAGTCCAAACAAAGAGAGTAGAAAGGTTGCAACAGGATGAAACAAATGAAAGTGTTGTAAATATAAGTGGCTGGGGAATGGCATGGAAAAGGAGGGCGATGAGAAGTGGGGAAGAGATTAGTAGAATGGAGGTGGATCCAATGAGGAAAATGATAATTGGAAAAGCCCCCAATAGAATATAAGAGAGAAGTAGAGGAGCGATTGGGTAAATATGATTTGGAGCAGATGGGGGAGGTGGAAGGTGTATGCAAGGTATTCACAAAAGGCATCTGGGCAATATGTGAGGTAGTGTGTGGGGTGTAGAGAAGAAGAAAGGGGTGCAAGGAGCAGCATGATGAAATAATAGGTGAGACAAGCTGTGGTGCTAAAGAAGAATACATATACAGTAGTGAATGGATGGGAAGCAGAGGCATGGAAGAAGTTGAGAAACAGAAGAGAGAGTTATATAAAGGGAGCAAGAGAGAGGTGAAAAGATTAGTTAGAGTAAGAAGAGAGTAGATGAGGAGTTTGGAAGGACTTTGAATGTAAGTGAAGGCAATGTAAAAAAATGTTCTGGAAGGAGGTAAAAAGAGTTAGACAGGGTGATAAAGAAGGTAGTAGGGGAGTGAAAGATAAAAATGGTAGAGTGCTAATGAACATGGGAGAAAAAGTGAGCAGATGGAGAGAACGCTTTAACGAATCGTTAATCATAGAGAATGAAAGTGTTGTAAATATAAGTGGCTGGGGAATGGCATGGAAAAGGAGGGCGATGAGAAGTGGGGAAGAGATTAGTAGAATGGAGGTGGATCCAATGAGGAAAATGATAATTGGAAAAGCCCCCAAAATTGATGGAGTGTGTGGTGAAATTCCGAAGCACGGGGGAGTTATCAGTAAAATTGATGCGGAACATGTGCAGACCGGCCTGGGAGAAATGAAGAGTCCTTGAGGATTGAAAGCTAGGTATAATTATTTCCCTGTACAAAGGAAAGGAAATAAAGAATGTGGTAATCATAGAGGCTGTTGTCTTCTTAATGTAATTAGAAAAGCATATGGTAGGATAGTTATTGACAGAGTTAGGGAAGTAACAGAAGAAGTAGTTGGAGAAGAACAGGGAGGTTTTAGGAAGGGAAGAGGTTTTGTAGATCATATATTCATCCTTAGGTCTTTAGTGGAAAAGTTTCTAGAGAAGGCCTTCATGGATTTGGGGAAAGCATATGACAGGGTGGATAGACAAGGAATGTGTTCGGTAAGTTCTCTTATTTGTCCCATTTCTAATGTGTAGGTTCTCCATTCTGTCTCATAGCTGTTTACTGAATATTCTCACGTTACCCAGCTCTTACTATTAATTTATCCCGTCTCTGTTTACGGTAGGTTGTCATTTGTCCCATGTCTTTCCATATCTGTCATCTGAATTGTAGGTTGTCTTATATCCATCTGTGTTTGTTTTACCATAGCAACCACCACCAACAAATATCTGACTCTTGTCCAACACACAGGCAGTGGTAATGGCTGTGGTTTTGTATGGACGTCGTGCGGGTGTAAGAAGCAGTGGGTTGGTGTGGTCATACTGGCTCGTTGTGTTGCTCTGTGGTCTACCTGGCCTTGTTGCTGCCATTGTTGCCACTATGACTCAGGTAAGTTTGATTCTCTCTCTCTCTCTCTCTCTCTCTCTCTCTCTCTCTCTCTCCTTGATGTTAGAACATAATGTACTTTTTGCAACATTACATTCAGGGCAATACTTTTCTCTAAATATGTTTTCTCCTTGTAATACATCATATGATTTGTTGAAAATTGTTAATACTTGAAAGTCATAATAAGAATGGGGGTGGTCATGATTTAATGAGTACTTTCGAATATCAGAAAATGCTATCACATGCATGTTTTATGCTCAGTCACTCTTGCTCATACTCATTTGTACAGATTTTTTTTTTTTTTTTTTTTTTTTTTTTTAATGAACGGCTTGTACATTTCAATATACCTAGTCTGACAGCTAGGACATGAAATTTTTTTAACAACATCTAAGCTTATAGTAATTGGCACCTTATCATTGTTACCGAAAAAATTCTGAATCTTAAAATCATTTGTAAATATGATCCTAATATTTACAGATGAAAAGCTGTTTTTTAATTCCATAAGTACCAAATTACGAATTGTTGGCTAGATTCCCACAGAAAGGCATTCTAACATATTTAACCACATTTTAAAACCCCCAAATGTTGGTATTTTTAGTTATGTATAGAGGAAAGACTTTAACTGTTTATCATATATACCCATCTTATGAATATTTTTCAAAAACTAATTTCTAAGATTACAAAATTCTTCGTGTAGCGTTACATAATTAGAACAAATATTTGTCTGCTTTATTGAAAAATGTCCTAACTGAATTTATTTCGTATTTCATAGGACAAAGGTTATACCAGTTCAAGCCTTGACCTGTAAAAGTAAGTTTCCTATATACCCCTCTTACTAGCCCCTCACTGCATCTTTACTTTTTATGTAATAAGGGGATAGTTCCTTTATTTTCTAATTCACATGTGAATATCATATATTTATACTGTTTGATAATATAATACAGAAATCTTAGGCGAGTCTCATTATTACTGAAAATGAAGAATAAGTCATCTACGGTACATACTTTCTAAAATAAATTGGTCTAAATTCACTTGGACAATTATTTAACCATGAAATTCCAATGTTGTACAAAACAGCATTGGCAAAAACAGGTCCACGATACACATGCTTATGCAAGTGTGTGTGTGTGTGTGTGTGTACTGTATATATATATATATATATATATATATATATATATATATATATATAGATAGATAGATAGATAGATAGATATAGATATATATATATCCAGGGGTAGGATCCCACTGCTACCTGACGTGTCCCCAGGTGGTGGATAGGAGAAGGCCTTGTAGATATACAAGGTACTGTCGTAGACAGCACGGACCATGAGACCCCCGGTAGATATATAGGGCTTCACTGAATATAATGAATAAGGTGGCACAATATCTCACCAGAAACTATGTGGCAGGGAGGTGAGATTATTTGCCACAATCCTCCCAACCAAACATGAGTTCTATTGGAAATGATTTGACTGGCGTTCCTGTTGGATCATCGTCTACTAAATGTTCAACCGCACTGCTTTCTGTACTTACGGACAGTGTGGCACCGAAAGTGAGTAGGCACTGTGTAGGCAAGTCTGAGATTGGAATATTAAACAAACTGAAATCCATGAATTTCTATGCATACAATATAAGAAACCTTGCAGAAGATTACAAACTTGATAACTTAATGACTGAACTGGAAAACATTAGTTGCGATAGTGTAGGTTTGAGTGAGACCCATAGAAAAGAAGAAAAAGTAATTCAGCTCGAAGACAGTGGGCACCTATTTTACTACAGAGGAAGGCAAAATGAAAGAGTTAGTGGTGTAGGATTTCTAATTAACAGAAATCCTGCAGGCAACATTGTTAAATTCAGCAATGTATCTGACTGAGCAGCATTGGTTGGTATTAGACTATGCAAAAAACATATTCTGAAAGTAATACAAGTATGTGCACCAACTTGTCAAAGCTCAGATGAAGAATTAGAAACAATCATTGACGACATCTCCCAGATCATGGAAGAAGAAAAGACTACATATACTATACTCATGGGAGACTTGAATGTAAAAGTTGGGAAATCAAAGAATGGAGAAGCATGTATGGGAAAATTTGGAGTGAGAGTAAGGAATGAAAGAGGAGTAATGGTGGTAAATTTTGCTGAAATGTACTACATGAGAATAATGAACTCATTCTTTCACAAAAGAACAGGGCGAAAGTGGGCCCGGAGAGGCTCAAATGGAGAAACAAAGAATGAAATCGACTTTATTATAGCAGATAAGAACAACACGATCACAAATGTTACATTTATCAACAAAGAAAATATAGGATATGACCATAGAATGGTAGGTTGCACAGCCAAATTCAATTTCAAAAGGAAGATGATTAGAGATAGAAAGATATGCCCGATAAAAGTAAACGAAAACAAAGCAGCCTTTCAGTTGGAAATAAGGAACAGATTTCAGCCTTTAAGTAATGCTGAATGTGACAATGATGAGCTGAATGACAGACTAACAAAAGTGCTAAGAGTATCAGCGGATGTATAGGAAAACCTAATACAGCCAGAGCCAAATTGTATTCAGAAAAGACACTCGAGCTTATATATATATATATATATATATATATATATATATATATATATATATATATATATATATATATATATATATTGTTACGGAACAGAGAAAGATAACGTACACTTTCAGTGAGAATGCTAAAAATCACTACTGTCCCGTAAAGTTCCAGGTTCAAAACAAAAGAGTTAGGTAAAATTACAAGTTAAAGTTTAATGCTTAAATTAACAACAAAACATTCAGGACTCATAAGGATAATGTAATGGCAAAAACAGGTTAAATATATGGTTAACTGCAACAGCCTCCATTAACACGAAACCAGCAAGAGCAAACTCACCCAAGCCAGCCCTGATAAAATGAGATACCAGATAATACTCAGTGAATGCCAGACAAATAATTACAGATACAAACTATTATCAAAAATAACTGACACAACCCAACACCAATCAAAACCTCACTAGGCCCAAGAATCAACCCCATGCTACACAGTACAAGAAAAAATACAACAGTCACACTCAAATCACACACAGCTGCTAGATGCTTGGAGATTTCTTGAGCACTCACAACAACAATAACTGTACAGGGGAGGACAGAGATGTGAACAAAATGAGGAGCAGATCCAAGTGGCCATGATGCAAAGACCGAGCTCACTATATAGGGGCCAGCAGAGCTTGATACAACTTGTAATAAGGACGCGCAAACGAAGCCATGGGGACAGAGAGCTGAAAATCCCGCACTGAATAACAGAAATGTCGACTTACTCTACTATAACGGTAGAAGGGGGGGACTGAGGCAGAACACGCTCGTGATCAAACATGCAGCAACTGTGCGTTAAAATTACACAAAGGATGATGAAATCATAGGCTATGTAACAATATATATATATATATATATATATATATATATATATATATATATATATATATATATATATATATATAAGGAAATGAAAGTAAAAAAGAAAAGAAATATGAAATATAACAAGTGGAATTAAATAAGCTTATCAAGAAGAGACAAAAAAGGGGAAAAAGGAAAGAGAAACATGGGCCAGATCAAAGAAACCATCAAAAAACTAAAAAAGTCTGAAACAGGTCCGATGTAAAATGGCACTAGGAAAGCAACAAATTACGTCACTGAAAGACAAAAACGGTGAAGTCATTAAATGCAGAGATAAGATGGAGAAGATAGTTGAAGAATTTTACAAAGAACTGTATGTATCAAAGACACTAGTACCAATAGTTAACTTTTCAGTTGACACAAGTGACATACCTGAGATTGCACTGGACGAAGTAAACATTTGTCTTAAAAATATGAAAAGAGGGAAGGCTCCGGGAGAAGATAGAACAGTAGCAGGTTTACTGCTGGATGCAGGAGTAGAAGTACAAAACAGGCTTGCTTTCTTATTTACTCAATGTATAAAAAAGCAGAAAATTCCCAAAACATGGAGTAATGGAAAAGTTATTTTACTTTACCAAAAAGATAAATCAAGAGATCTTAGTAACTATCGACCCATTAGTTTATTATCAGTCATTTGCAAACTCTTCATTAAAGTCCATACGAACAGAATGACATTTGGAGGAAAACCAACCTCGTGAACAGGCAGGATTCCGAAGCGGGTATTAGACTGCTGATCATCTACACGCAGTGAATCAGCTAATTGAGAAAACTACAGAATATAATAAACCACTGTGCCTAGGTTTTGTTGATTACGAAAAGTCTTTCGACTCAGTGGAGCACAAAGCAGTTATAAATTCAAAGAGAGAACAAGTAGTAAATGAGAACATTGTAAAACTGCTCGAAAACATATATAAAGAGGGAACTGCTACAGTTAAATTACATAAGGACTCTGAAAAAAAAAAAAAGATTGAAAAGGGCGTGCGTCAGGGAGATACAATTTCACAAAAACTATTAACAGCATGCCTAGAAAGTATTTTCGGAAAGCTAGACTGGGAAAACAAAGGAGTGAACATAGATGGAGAAAAGCTAAACCATTTAAGATTTGCAGATGACATTGTCCTAATCTCAGAAACAGCAGAGACATTGCAAGAAATGTTAAATGACCTGAACAGAGAGGGTCTCAAAGTAGGGCTAAAGATGAACCGGAGTAAAACTAATGATTAATCCTCAAACACCAAAAAGCGTCATCAGAATAAGTGGAGAAGTTCTTGAAGAAGACGAAGAGTAGAATTACTTGGAGTAATGTAATAAAATTAACGAAAGATAATGATAGCAAAAAAAAAAAAAAAAAAACGCATTACAACTGGATGGAATGCATTCGGTAATCATAGAGACATTATGAAAAGTAGCTTGCCAGTTTGTATAAGACGAAAAGTATATAACGAATGTATAATTCCAGCTATGACGTATGGTTGTCAGACCTGAAAACTGACAGAATCGATGGAAAATAAATTAATCCGAATTCAGAGAGCAATGGAAAGGTCAATTTTGGGAATATCTTTAAGGGACAGGAAAAGATCAACATGGGTGAGAGAGTAGGCTAAAGTCAAAGATATTTTTGAAGTTATAAAAGAACAGCAGTGGAGGTGGGCAGGCCATGTGGCAAGAATAAGGAATAACCAATGGAGCAAGAGACTGACTGACTGAACACCAAGAGAATGTAAGCGTAGGAGAAAAAAGGCCAGACAGGAGGTGGAGAGATGAGACAGAGAAATTTGCAGGGAAAACGTGGCATTTACTGGCTAAGTCAAGGAATTCGTGGAGAAGGTTGGGGGAGGCCTTTGTTCAGCAGTGGACTTCTAGTGGCTGATGATATATATATATATATATATATATATATATATATATATATATATATATAGATAGATAGATAGATAGATAAATAGATAGATAGATAGATAAAGATAGATAAATAGAGATAGATAGATAGATAGATAGATATGATTCTGCAAAGTAGAAGGAACCAAAGGTCAGAAGCCTGTGAATCGTCCCCTCCAGGAAAAGACAGAAAAACATGATAACAGAAAGCCAAATTTAAGGTCCATTCATTTTGAGATACCTGGAGACACTGCGTTTGAAAGACTGGACATCATAGGCAATAAGAAATGCAGAGGAAGACAGTTCCAGATTGGATCTGTTACATAAATGAAGGACTGGGGGTAACAGTTCACTCTTGCATTCGAGAGTTGGACAGAAAATGGATGAGACTTTGTTGCTAGATGGGTGCTACACACCAGCCATAGTGGTGGAGGGATGCAAGCAAACAGTTTAGGGGAGCAGTGACCATTGGTGTAGCGGTGGAAAAGAGATAAAGGTGCAACAGTACGACGAAGAGACAGAGGATGAAGTGATCCAGTAAGAAGAGGAGAGTTAATGAGACGAAAAACCCATGACCCCACCTTGTTGGGGAAAAGCTGTATGTGTGGAGCCTCCCCACACATGAGAGTTGTACTCTACACCAGGGCAAATATAAACCCGTGTATAGAGTCAACAACTGTGCAGGGGTAATGAAAGCACGGAGTTGGCTTAGCAAAATAATACAATCCCTTGGAAACAGATTTTACAACAGAGGTAATCTTCTCATTCTAAAATATATCCCAGGAGAATAAAACCCTAACTGTGTTTAAAGATGATGCAGGATTGAGCTGGATATTGTTCATATTTAGAGGGTACTCCAGTGGAAGATTTTTATCGCGTTGATAAAGGTAAGAACTGAGTTTATGATACATTAAATACAACACGATTATTTTTACCCCAGTCAAAGATATGATCCAAGTCAGGCATTTGGGGTAACTGCTTAGATGGACACTGCGAGAAGTAAATGGAAAGGTGAAGGGTGTAGTCATCAGCATATGAGTTGGTAGGGTTATATGGGGGAGGCGGTGGCTCAATCGGTAGAGAGTTGGCCTGCAGTCCTGACGGACCCAGGGTTCAAATCCCGCTGAGGCAGGGAACAGTTTAAGGATTTGAATTTCATAAAATCAGACTTTACTGATCTGCCAGAAGACCCGCCGACATGTCGTAAAAATACCCCCGCTAATACCAATACAGCAGTCCTGTATGAAACAGCCCTAGCATGTATTCACTATGGACGATGGGTGTTAGCGCCGAAGTGGTGACATGTAGAGGTGTGCGGTACGTACGAGAACTACTGGGCCTTGAAATCAGGCTGTGAAGCCTATGCCCAGAGTCGGTCACATAAAAAAAAAAAAAAAGATCAGAAGGTCAATAGGGAATACAAGGAATGAAGTTGACGATAGTACAGAGTCCTGAGCAACACCGCTATTGATAGCGCTAGAACAAGAATGGGGTGTGTACAACAGCAGCTATAGAACGACCAGGAAGGAAGCTAGACATGAATGCACAGATAGAACGATAGAATCAGTAAGAGGGCAGTTTGGAAATTAAAGATTTATGCCAGAGTCTCGAAAAGAGGATGACCAAGAGTCTGAATGTGTTATTATTCATAGAAGGGAAGGGGTGTATTTGGTATACTGTGAACAGGTCTTCAGTTATGAATGATACATGAACTACCACTGATGTTGGTGTTAGTGTTGCTTCTAAATATGGATAATATTGCATGCATTCCCTACTTCGGAACAAAGGCTTCAATTTATGGTTATGTATGCCTTGACTAATTATCTGACGTAGCACATGAACTGAAAGTAAGTCAATTGTGATCTTGCCATCACCAGCATTCGAAATTCCTTGCATAAGTGCCCTGTAACGAACTCTAGTGTTGTCTAATTGTAGAATTGTGTCAATATGTTCTGTGATGATGGAGAAGTGTTGGAAAAGTGTTATATTACCTTCCATTTCATTTATTTTATCTACACTTTCGAGAACTATGTTTTCTGCCTTTTTCAGATTTTTCACAATTGTCTTCATTGCTGAGTTATGTCCTGTGATGAATTTATCTTGGTATTTTAGTACCTGAGCTATTTTATTAAATTTGTTGTTTATTTCTTTAAGGTCTTCCTCTGTAGCCAATCCAAAGATGTTCCCAAGAACTGCGCCACCCAGGTCGAACAAACCGCGCTTTTGGCGAGTACGTGTGATGGTGTTCTTGTCGCTCAATACCTCCGTTCCATGAGATGGGAGATCTTGGATCATGATGAGCATAGATGACCTAGCATGTTCTATTTTCCTTTTCGCTAACTTCACTATTTCATCCACTTCCTTTGTGTTATGTGCTTGTGAAACATAGCCTCCTATCATGAAGTCCAGGGTTCTCACGGGTCTTGCGATATTTTCTAGATAAGAAGGTAATTCATACATGTAATCCAGACTTATTTCAGTACTCATGACGTCTTTTACGATTGAAGTCGTGGCCGTTGGAGCTATGGGGGTCTAAGTGCGCATATCCTCTTGCAATGTAGAGGAGAATTCATAGCATAAGTCCCTTCATGGTTACCTACCGACAAAAAAATCTATTAATTTTCTAATATGGTCATGCTGTGGTCGATGATAGTGATGATGTGCGTTACGGTTGATTGTTATTTCATTTATAGAAGGAGTTTAAATCGATATTTAGATCTCGTAAATGATGTACTGTAGATTTTATTGGAACAGTTGCACCTATGTTTGATTGTTTGGTATATGACCTTAATTTATTTTTGTAATTATTGTTGTTTTCTTGATTGGTTTTATGAGTTACATTCGGTTGTTAGGTTGTATCTGAGGCTGTATAATTATTAGATAGTTCCATTGAAACTCGTTTTAAATGGTCAATATGAACTTGTTTCTCTTCGCCACTTGACAGTGACCTAATTAAAACTTTGTTTGCTTTTATGTTAATTACTCTGTATGGGCCCTCAAATTTTGGGGATAATTTATTGTCTCATGTATGAATGATACCATAAACAATGTCTCCTAAGCTGATAGGCAAATATCTTGCCTTTTTATTAAATGCCTCAGTCATTTCTTCCCTGGACATCGTTAATTGTTTTTGACTCTTTTGTGTATGTCCTGGAATTCACGTAAACGGAGTTTAGAGTAATCATCGTAATTGTATATGGGCAGACTGTCACCTTCTAGGAGCTCATATGGTAGTTTTTTTATCTGTCCCATATATAATGAAATGTGGTGTGTCACCTATGGATTTATTTATAAATCCATTAATTGAGACTTCTACTCTGGGAATCCAATCATCCCAGCTGCATAATTTTCACTGAGAATGTGTCGTAGCACATCTAATAATGTTTTATCTCACTACTAACCCATTAGATGCTGGGTGATAGGCTAAAACGTTAACCTTTTTGATGTTGTATTGTTTACATATTTCTTGTAAGATATCAGAATTAAATTCTCCTCCATTATCACTTATTAGTACCTTTGGGGTAGTAAAGCGACATATTACATCATCTATTATTGCTTTTGCTACTGTATCTGCTGTTTTATTTTTAATTGGAGCTAAAATTACATAACGGGAAAAATGATCCGTTGCTGCGAATAGGTATTGGTTATTATTGTATGATAATGGCATCTTGAGTAAATCAGCAGCGACAACGTCCCATGGTTGATGTGGTACAGGGTAATTACACATTGGTGCAGGTGAAATTGGATATCCTTTGTGTTTTGCACATCATTCGCATCTGTCTATATGATTGTTTATATCTTTTTGTAATGTTGGCCAGTAATATAACAACTGGACTTCTTTGAATGTCCTATCTTTTCCAGGATGTCCTGCATGTGGGCTATCGTGTATCGTTCGTAATACCCGGGGTATCATGTCATTAGGTACTACCAATTGGTTAGTATTTCTTTGGGGCTTTGGTTGTTTCGGGTTGATCTTGTATAAAGTATTATTCACTATTGTGAACTGTTCGAGTGGTACATGCAGTTTGGGTAATTGTATGTCATCTCCACTTTCTAACTTGTATATAACTTTATACCATATTGGGTCAAGTCTTTGTGCTTTTGCGATATCATCGTGGTTTGGGATATTTCCTTTGAGATCTAATGCCGCGACCTGAATTGTGTTCGGGTTCCTTGATAATGCGTCGGCTACTAGATTCATTTTGCCTTGTATATAATGAATTTGTACATTGTAGTTTTCGACTGTACATTTCCATCTTGCTCTCCTCCCAGAGAGGAGTTTTTCTTTAAAAATACCCACTAGTGGTTTATGGTTGGTGAAAAAGTGTATTTCGTAACCATATACCAAACTTCGAAACTTTTGTAATGCAAAAACCACTGCAAGTGCCTTTAAAGTCTGTAGTGCAATAATTTTTCTCTGCACCTTTTGTTTGTCTGCTGGCAAATGCAATTGGTTGATTCTTTCCTCTTTTATCTTCCTGCATCAGTACAACCCCTAATCCTTTAACTGATGCATCTGTACAGATAATAAATGATTTTGTGAAATCCGGATATGCCAAACAAGGTGCATTTGTTAGTTTAATTTTTAGATTGTTAAATGCTTGTTTTTGTTCTTCTTCCCATTGGAATATAGCATCTTTTTTGAGTAGTTGGAATAAAGGAAAGACTATATGAGAGAATTGTTGTACGAATGACCTGTAGTACCCAGCTAGACCTAAAAATTGTCTAACTTCGTCAGTCGTAGTTGGTTCAGGAAAATCTCTCATTGCCTGTATTTTGTCATCAGTGGTGTGAATACCATTAGAACTTAATTTGTGGCCTAAGAAATTTATTTCCTTAAAGCAAAATTTGCATTTAGAAAGCTTACGGTAATTTTTAAACCAGCATCAACAAGCTTTTGTAAGAGTAAGTCTAATTTCTTGAGATGTTCTGTAATATTTTTCATTGTGATTATAATATCGTCGAGATAAACAAATATTTCTTGTCCTAAAATTCCGGACAATACGTAATTCATAAGACGCTGGAATGTGCCTGGGGCTGTCCTCAGTCCCATCGGCATCCTTGTATACTTATTAATGTCCTCTATTTGTGGAAAAGGCAGTGTATTTACGTGACTCCTGTTCAACCGGTATTTGGTAATAACCACTTAGCAGATCGATTGTGGAAAATACATTATTTTCCGGTCCAATATTCTGTAGGATGTGGCTTACCAATGGCATAGGAAATCGGTCTGGGATTGTGTGATTGTTTAGTTAACGGTAATCTACTACCGCAAGCATTTCTCCATTTCGTTTGGGCACGAAGAATAATGGAGCATTCCACAGGGAGACTGATGGTTCAATAATTCTAAGTTTTAACATTTCATCGACAAACTGATTTGCAAGTGTACGTTGAGAGTGTGGGATGCGGTAGGCCGGTACGAAAATTGGTGGTGTTTCTGGGTGCACATTAATCTTGTGATTAATCAGGTTAGTACACCCTAATTTTTCTCCGGGTAATGCTACGGTGTCCCTGTGTGTTTCCAGCAGGGTTAACAAATCATTTTCTTCATCAAATTCACCTGAGTGAATTAAATTCTCTTTTATGCTTTCTCTATCCGTAGATTTTATCTCACTTGTCACTCCAGCTATAACTAATTCCTTCACAGGGGCGGGACATTTTTCAATATTAACTATGCAAGTCCCCTTTTTCAACTGAACTTCCCCATTCATGTGATTAATTATGAATATCTGAGTTTGCCCTTCATCGTTCATCTGACATACTGCGTTTTCTACTGACAATCCCTTTATTTTACATAATTCTTCTAAGACAAGAACAGTACTATTCCGTAATTTGCTCTTTATGGTAAATATAGGAATTAGGTGGTATAACTAAATCATTGGTGAGATGGGCGGGAAAAACTGATAAATCAATACTGTTACTTGGGTCTCTAATCATGGAGGCTTGGGCTGGTGGTGTGAGTGGATCTACTGTATACACTATCTGTTTGTGTATGTTTGTTTAAGCTTTTAATGTTACCAATTCTTTTTGGTTCTCTTTTACTAATCGGTGATGGCTCTGATGGTATTTCCTCTATGAATTCATTGTCATAGTCTATTCCATTCATTTTTGGAAGTAAAGTTATGTTCTCTGTTCTCATGCATCTTAAGCCCAGTAACATATGAGCTTTAATTGCTAAGTTTTCAACGATATAGAAATATGCAGAGATTGGTCTTGTAGTCTCTGTGAAACTGATATTTAACCTTATCATACCTTTTACTGTGATTATTTTTTCCATCTACTGTATATAAATCTAAATCAGCTTCTTCCAGAAAAGTTACATTCTTCTTATTTTTAAAATTTGTTTATTTCTTCTTGTGTTATTAAGTTCACTGGAGAGCCTGTGTCTAAAAATAAGGAAACGTTTTGATCCTCACATACAGCTGGTATCAAGATACACTCATTTGCTAACATGCCTCCTATGTGAATTTTAGACTTGCATTTCTTTACGTTTGTTCGTTTTTTGTCATGACTTGGTCTTCCCCCGATTTGAACATAGACACATTTTTTTCTACTGTTTTGCAGTTGTACAGTGCCCTTGGGATCTATGATGCCTACAGTAGGGAGCAAATCCTTGTGTCTTTTATCTATCCTCTTTTGTTTTGATAAAGATTCATTCCTTTTGGGTCCTGGTTTTCCACAATAATGACATAGCATGGACCTATCTCTTGACTGTGTTCTACGAGGTGACTTCCCATTTGTGGTGTTGTTTGTGGCGAGAGATCTGCTCGGGCTGCGCGAAAACTTATGAAACTGCCTGTAGCCTGGTGTTTGTGGTCGAACCCACGACACGTTTAGTTGTTTGCTCTGCCTGCTTTCGGGTTGCGATCGATTTTGTTCTCTGTTTGGGGTCGTTGTAGATGTTTTCACAGCTGATACTATCTCAGGTACTTTCATTCTACTAGAATGTGCGTGTGTGTCGATCATCCCTGCTTTACTGCACTGCATCTCTACCTCGTTCACTAAGTCTAGTAAGCACATGCCTGGGGTGTACGTGATTGTCTTGGCGATCTTAAGGGTTCTATCAGGTAATTTACACAAGGCAGCTATATAACCAGTGATGTTCACGACGAAGTCTGGGGACATCTTCCCATCATCTGTTATCCAGTTTGAGTTTTCTAAGGTAGCTAATAATGTTCTTTTGATTGTGGAGACATCAGCAGTTATTTCACTGAGCACATGGCTTGTAGTGTGCTCCCTTACAAGATCTACAATCTTATGTAATTCTGGAATTATAACTGGCAAGAAGTTCATACCTCCAGAAAATTTCTTCAGAAATTCAGTTTTAAAGTCATCATATGTCTTAGCCTTGAGGAGCTTATCTGACCTTAGTAAATTGCTTGCTGGGCATCTTTCCTGGCTTATGCAAGATGAAAAAAAATGGCAATTTTCTCTTGTTCATCTAGTATGTCTTTTGATAAAGATCTGTTCGCACTGACTGACCAATGAAATGACGTCAATACAATCTTTTTCTGTGCCAGAGAATTTTGGGGCAGTTTTATCTTCATGATAAACATAAACATGAGGTGGGGATGTTTGATCCACGGTATTGGTTGCGTTATTAATATTCACTTTTGTTCTGTTAATTTAACTTGAACTTGTTTATCGTTGTGGGAGGGAATAATGGAATAGGTTCAGCCTGAACGGTGAACCCTGTTAAATATATTGTCATAGGTATGCAAGTCTGAGACAAAGTCCTCACTTGCTACGTCAGAGGGGGTTTCCCACTCATCATCTAGAACTGACGTATTTGTTTCTTGATCTTTAGTTTGTGTTGAGGTTTGTACAATGGGTATGTTGCCTTGGTGCTCTCCTAATTGTGTATCCGCAGTGGGCACTAACTGTGTATCATCTGGTATTAACACGGGTGAGGGCGAAAATATCCCTGTCATTAAGGTATGGTGTTATGAAATACGCCTTTTGTTTATGTCCTAACTAAATAGATGAGTAAATGAGTTGTAATAAATGATAGATAGTGAGTGTATAAGTGTATATATAGAAATAAGTAAAGGAGTTGAATATACCTAATTTTAGCACTGAGATGAAATGAGTAAGTATAATTATACCTACTTGATACAGATCAGAGAGGCGTGTCGATGCAACTATCGATCTCGGAAGAAAAATGCAGGGTTGAATGAAGATCTCTCGATAATTCTAGGGCTGTGTTGATGGACGATATTACTCAGGAAATTCCATGGCCTGGTGCATGTAGTGGTTAACAGCTGCAGTCACAGGCGAATCTCATCATAGAATGTCGAATTTCCAACACAATACTGTGGAAATAAATGAGTATGAGTAGGAGCTATGTGAATAATGAGTAATGAGTAATGGGTGAGAAGTGCCTGGTGTCAGTCACACGTTGATTGGCATGGCATTGTGTCAGCAAACTCGCGTGGCGATGTCGGCTTCCCACACTGGTAGCTGTGGTGAGTAACTGAGTAGCGATGAGCAACCTGAGTGAGGAAAAGTGAATAAGATGCGTTATAAATGTGGCTCTGGTGTTTTGCTGTGTGTCTTGACCTCTGCGTCAGTGATGGAGGTAGGCAGGAGAGAGTGTTGGGGTTTTGTGTGCTTGTTGCTCTGGTCTTTCGTTTCCTTTACTTGCTTTGTTTTTTATTCTTCTTGCTGCTGCTTGAAATTGCGTAAAGATTATAGAGTTGTTTTGTAGACTTGTTATTTGTAATATGTCGTTGCTACTGTATGGTCGTAGACTCATAGGTTCGTAGACTTGTAGGCTCGTAGACTCGTAGGCCCGTAGGCTCGTAGGATGCCACCAATGTGACTCTCAATTCTTGTAATAGGTGAGTCTTGAGTTTTTATTGTTATTTTGATAACTGAAGAACAGGAGTTAAAGATGAATACAGGGAGTTGATCTTGATTTATTATCTTCAGAGAAAGTCTTAAACTGAGCAGCGTATAATACAGAGACAATATACTTAGTAAATCTAGTTGGACCCCTCTTCTTGTTCACTCTCTCCACTCCCTGTCGGTTCTATGGCTAACCTCCTTCTGAGCTCTGCTTCCTAAATTCTGGTGTAGCAGGAGTCATGTCACGTGTGTTACATTGTTGTTGAAATGTTCTAGAAGCCTGTGTGTGAATATGTGTGTATGTGTGTGTATCGTCACTAAACATTGTTCGTGTGCCCATCTCGCTGACACACTACCTATCTCATCCCCTGACTTGCTGCTTCCGGTGTATTGTCAACATTCCTTCACTTAGATTTGCAAGCTCATATCCCGTTCCCAGGCTTGCCTGGTGCTCTGTCTATCTATCTATCTGTCTATCTATCATGTTTTCTATAATGAATTGTATTTATAATATGGAGTCCTGTCGATAGGACAGAGTCCTGAGCAACACCGCTATTGATAGCGCTAGAACAAGAATGGGGCTGTGTACAACAGCAGCTATAGAACGACCAGGAAGGAAGCTAGACATGAAGGCACAGATAGATCGATAGAAACAGTAAGAGGGCAGTTTGGAAATAAAAGATTTATGCCAGAGTCTCGAAAAGAGGATGACCAGGAGTCTGAAAGGTAGGTGAGAAATTCGCCAGTGGAACGTCCCTGGCGAAACCCATACCGACAATCCAAAAGAGGGTTGTCATAGTAATGGTGCTTTAATTTTTTTTAAAATTTTTAGAACAAACTCGAAAACTTTTGAGACACAGTATTTTAATGCAATTGGGCAATAGTTTGAGGGAACTGAAGGGTCACCCATCTTTGGGACTGGCTGAATAAGTGCAAACTTCCAGCAAGAAGGAAAGGTGTAAGTTGACAAAGGCAAAAGAGTTTACCTAGGCACGGTGTAAGCGCTCAAACATAGTTCTTGAAGACAACAGGAAGGACTCAATCAGGCCCATATGCTCTGTTAATATTGAGGGCAGTGATGGCAGATAATACATCATCTGAAGAAATTTCAATGTAAGCCATGATGAAGTCAGAAGGAGGAAGTGATGGAGGAACAGCACCGAAATAATTGAAAATGGAACTCGAGGAGAAAGTCTGAGTGAAGGATTCTGCTATTTCAGTGAAAAAACAAAAAATTAAAGAGCCAACAGAGTGGAAAAAAGGAGGGAAGGATGATAAAGTAATATTGTCAGAAAGGTTTTTGGCAAGGTACCAGAAAGAGTGGGAAGAATGTGAGTTGGAGAGTTCTGAGCATTTAATACGAATATAATTATTATTAACAGGGCGAACAACAGACTTAGCATGATTCCGGGCAGAAACATAAAAGAGATGAGATTCAGGGTTCAGTTGGCTCTGGTACATTTTGTAATGCATCTCCTTGTTGTGGACATGATTAGAGCAAGGATGATTAGCGAAGTTTTATTTTTTTTTTTTTTGCATTAGTCACATGATATGAGAAAGGAATAGATTCTTTCATGCCCGAGGGAATAACCTCTGTAATGTGCGTCACTCTCAGACAGCTCTTGGTCATTGAAACGACGATCATTCCGTGGAAATTCAAAGAAGTACTACCTGAAGGACTCCCAGGCAGCAGCTCCAAAGTGCCACAGCCACCACTTCTCGGAAGGGTCCACTGGCCTTACTGGAGGGATATGAGTGGTAAAGGTGATGAGTTTGTGATCACAGCATAAAGAGAAGTATTAGTTGTAAGGAAGAGGCCAAATATAACTCTCTCCATGGTTGTCAGGGATACGGGTAGGGTGCTGTACAAGATGCTCTAGGTCATTAAGGATAGAAAAGTTGTAGGCTTGTTCACTAGGTGGATCAGTGAAAGGAGAGGAGAGTCAAAGGTGGTGGTGAACACTGAAATCTCCTAGAATGGAGATCTCAGAGAAAGGAAAAGTTGTTAGAATATGTTCTGTCAGTAGAATTAGGGAATATGTAAACGGCACAGATATCGTTAGAGACTGACAGGAAAGCCGAAGCCAGGGAGCACAGAATTAAGAAGATTCACGTTCAGGAACACAAGTGCAAGATTTGTTGTTGTGTACATATTATACACAACAGCCACCTTGGCTAGGCTTATCAGCAACAAACTTACTTCCCCCATAAATGGCGATGGGAACACCAGGTATGAAGGGACGAGCTACTGCCTGTTTGATGTTGGATGGTCTTCCGGTTCAAAGACATCACTGAAGGATCTTTGCTGTATGCTGATGCTGCAGCAGCCAAGTTTTGGAGAGCATTGTGGTTGCTTTTCTTCATGCGGTCCAAAGCATTAGACAACTCCAGAGTGATGACAGGTGCACAAGATCAGGATCGTCCTCATTTGGGTGAGTATGTGGTAGCAAATGTGGATGATCCAGGAAAAGGTTTTTTGCCTTCTTTGCCTTCTACAGTCTTCCAGTTCAATGGAAGCTTCCCCCACTGATCACAACTTGTGCTGTCATAGTTCTTAAACTCGGGAAGATTCCTCTCTCTCATGTTTCTTTGCTTCAGCATTTGACAGCTTTTGGTTGATACCGAGGATGATGTCTTGGCGGCCTTGCTCCCTTTGAGCCTTCAGAAATGCCTTGTTCTCTTTGTTCTTCAGCAGCTTCATGGCATCCGAATGCGCCAAGTGGAAGCGGCTCTTCAGCTTCACTACGATGTCAGCCCATTTCTCTTCTTCCACCTCCAACTTTCTGTCCTTCTGTTTGACCAGGGAGTGTCATTCCTCGTACAGATTTTCAGCTTTCCAGATCCTGTGCTTGCTCTGTGTCAGTGGAATTCTGGCGCGATACTAGAATCCAGTGACCTCAGAGACCACAATCATTGCAGCTTCCCATAGGATCTGCTTTTCCTTCTGCAAAACTTGGAACAGCCACCAGATATCCTTACTGTTAGATGGCAACTTACCATCTCCGAGCTGGGGGATCTGCTGTCCACCCAAACAGATCACGGACTTCTTCCTGGTTTCCTTCTCTTCACGTTTATTGTGGTCATCATCATCCTTGGAAGAATGCAGTTCGCCAGTCGTAGCCATAGCAATCAAACCTCGAGATTGACTCACTACCTGGAAAGATTCCACGTATGAAGGACTATGTTATTTGCCTTCGTAACGCACAATAACAACCATTTGTTGAGCCAGTCAATGGGGGAATGACGCTTTACTGATGGCCAAGATCCCTGCCCTCTCGCCCAACCCCCACAAGCCCAGGTGCTACTGTGTCTTCTCTTCCCCCTGCCCGTCGCTTTCATGTCTTTCACGCAGTGACCACGTCCTCCTGTGGATCAGTGAGAGGCTTCCACGAAAATGGTCCCATTCTCCTATACAGGGAGGAACTCCAGGGCCGTTGGGGCACCAGAAATCTTAGAGTAATGTACACAAAATTTTTACATGTGTTTTTACATCAGTGGCACACTGTTAGGGGTTGCCCCGTGAAGATTTCCAATATTCAATTTTCTTTATATATATTGTTACGCTATGTAACAATATATATATACACACACACACACACACACACACACACACACACACTCATGAGAGAGAGAGAGAGAGAGAGAGAGAGAGAGAGAGAGAGAGAGAGAGAGAGAGTTCCTTTAACAAATCCTGCAAAAAACAGGAAAAATGTCATCAGTGTGACCTTTATCGCTGTGGCATATCCAGTGTGTGTGTGTGTGTGTGTGTGTGTGTGTGTGTGTGTGTGTGTGTGTGTGTGTGTGTGTGTGTGTGTGTGTTCGTTCGTTCCTTCGTTTAAAGATTCCCTTCACCTACAGTGCAGGCCGGGCCATACATTAGCCCGGTCAGTGGAGTATGGGCTGGTTAAAAAACAGTAAGGGGGGAGGACAGGACCTGGGGATTGCCCAGCACACACGTCCTGTCTCCTGGCTGGCTTTGTGGTGTGTGTGTGTGTGTGTTTGCTTTAACTCCTCCTAGGTTATATGATGGATTTGAATGAAACTTCCCAGGTGAGTTCGTCCGGTGCCTTGAAAGGTCTTCCTCTATATAAATATTTCCAACCAAGATTTTCAGGAGATATAAACGCCTAACCAAACTGAAAATTCTCAGAAATAAAGAAAGGTAGGGTGATATGACTTTAGGTTCGTAACAGGTGTTGTACAATGGACTCTTAGCCATTATGAACTATATGGGGTGCATGGTGTTGACCCTAGTGATTTCTTCAGGTCCAGTCATCTCAAAAAATAAATAAATTAGTTAATAATAATAATAGTAATAATAATAATAATAATAATCATAATAATAATAATAAAAGTAATAATAATAATAATAATAATAATAATAATAATAATAATAATAAGAAGAAGAAGAAGAAGAAGAAAGAAGGGAGAATGACGAAATGGATTTCAACAAATATTCTCAGGTCACTTCGTCCGATTACTTGATAATACATACAATTCTCAACCATTATTTTTAGGGGTAATACCTCCCTCGAAAACTCATAATGGATATAAAATGGGTGAATTAGGGCAGATATGACTTTAATATCTTTGTTCATGTTTTACAATGGTCTCTAATCTGCAATTCGATATTTGGGGAGCGTTATCCACCCCTCCCAATGATTCTAGGGGGCCAGCCCCTCTCAAAGATAAAAACGAACGGAAATGGAGAAAATGCCTGAATGATGCTTCCTAGTGAGTTCGTCAGGTTGCTGGGAAGGCCTTCCAATATACGCAATTTCCAGCCATGACTTTTAGGGGGGTCAGTCCCTCGCCACTTCATTAAAAATTCTCAGAAATAAGGAAAGGAGGGCATATATTTCTTTGCCATCTTACTACACAGTGTATAACAGACTCTCATCCATAGTGGGATATTTGGATAGCCTGAACCTCCAGTGATTCTTGGAGAGGTCAGCCCCCTCCCCAAAAGTAAACCAGTTAATAAGGGAAAATGAGCACAGGGATTTCAACGAAATCTGCATATTTATCGCCGGATTGGGCATACAGTTTCCATGTTTTCTCTGAATGCACAAGAAGTAAGTGTACATTTATATTTGGGGTCCATAACCTTCCCCTAACGATCGATATATATATATATATATATATATATATATATATATATATATATATATATATATATATATATATATATATATATATATATATATATATATAAGAAAGTTAAATCAGGGAAAGCCCCAGGAATTGATGGAGTGTGTGGTGAAATGCTGAAGCATGGGGGAGAGATAGTAGTAGAATGGATGTGGAAGATGTGCAGATTGGCCTGGGAGGAAGGTAGAGTACCGGAGGATTGGAAGTCAGGTATAATTATTCCCTTGTACAAAGGAAAAGAGGAAAAAGAAGTGTGTGGTAATCATAGGGGCATTTGTCTTCTTAGTATAATAGGAAAAGTGTATGGTAGGATACTTATAGACAGAGTTAGAGAAAGAACAGAGAAATTAGTTGGAGAAGAACAGGGAGGCTTTAGGAAGGGAAGAGGTTGTGTAGATCAGATATTCATTCTTAGATCTTTAGTGGAAAAGTTTCCAGAGAAGGGAAAGAAGTTGTATGCGGCTTTCATGGATTTGGAGAAAGCATATGACAGGGTGGATAGACAAGGATTGTGGAAAGTGTTAAGAATATATGGAGTAGATGGGAAATTGCTGAATGCTGTGAAGAGTATGTACGATGGTGTGAAGGCTGCAGTGCGTGTGGATGGTGAACTAAGTGAATTTTTCTCCTTGAAAGTTGGTTTGAAACAGGGATGTGTCATGTCTCCATGGTTGTTCAATCTGTACATGGATGGGGTAATAAAAGAGGTACAAGGTAGGGTAGTGGATGTTGGAGTGGCCCTGGTGAGAGAGGATAGTGTTTGGAAACTCCCTGTACTGTTGTTTGCAGATGATACTGTGTTGTTGAGTGAAGACGAAGGGGAGCTGCAAGGCTTGGTGAATGAGTTTGAGAGAGTGTGTAAGAAACGGAATCTAAAGGTGAATGTAGGGAAGAGTAAAGTGATGGTCTTTGAGAGAGGTGAAGTTAGTGAATGTACAGCGAGGTTGGATGGTGAGGAATTGGAAAATGTGAGTACGTTTAAGTACTTGGGTAGTGTGATGAGTAAGGATGGAGGTTTGGAGGGTGAAGTGTTTGAAAGGGTACAGCAGGGAAGAAAGGTTGCTGGTTCTTTGAAAGCAGTGATAAGAAACAGGGAAGTGAGCATGGAAGTGAAAAAGTTAGTACATGACAGTATTGTGATACCAACTCTAACTTATGGAAGTGAAGCTTGGACATTGTTGGAAGGACACAAGTCAAGAGTGACAGCAGTGGAAATGAGTTATTTAAGAGGAGCCTGTGGAGTCACGTGGAGAGACAGGCTGACGAATGAGGATATAAAGGAGCGTTGTGGTGTGGATGTGGATGTGATAGGAAGCGTTATGAGGAACACACTGAGGTGGTTTGGCCATGCGGAGAGGATGGAGGGTGAAAGACTGACAAAGAGAGTGTATGTGAGTGAGGTGGAGGGGGGAAGAGGGAGGGGGAGGCCGAGGATGAGATGGAGGGATGGGGTGGAGAAGTATATGAGAGCGGGGCGTGTGAGTGGGGAGCAGGGCAGTGAAATGGCGGGGGACAGGGCGACTTGGAGGCGATTTGTTTGTGGCCACCCCAAACGGGATTGAGGCGTCTGGCAATATATATATATAGATAGATAGATAGATAAATATATAGATATATATATATATATATATATATATCAATCAATCAATCAATCATTTCCTGTGGCACCCTCGGGGATGCATAGGGCCTCGATGAACTCACACCACCACATCCTATCTTGTGCTAACTCCTCAAGATCTCCCCAACACTCATCTCCAGCTTCCCGTCTCATTGTCCTCACCCACGTCTCTTTTGGCCTTCCTCTACCTCTCCTACCAAGTGCCACCCACCCTGGTGTACCTCGTACTATTCCCTGTCTCCTATACACATGTCCTAGCCACTTCCATCGTGAGAATCTAACATATTCATCGATCGGCTGCACTCCCGTTATTTCTCTAATTCTACTATTTGGTATCCTTTCCCACCACTTAACTCCTAATATTCTTCTAAGTGCTTTATTTTCAAACACCAAGAATTTATTTTCCATAATCACTGTGCTGTACCAAGACTCGTGTCCATAAATTAAGATACTCCTAACCATTACCTTATAAAGTTTGATTTTTGTATGCACAGAGAAATTGTTATTATTCCAAATATTTTTAAGCATTCCCATTGCCTGATTAGCCTTCTTTAACCTTTCATCGAATTCAAAGTTCAAAGAACCATCCTTGGCTAAATAAGTACCTAAATATTTAAACCTATCAACTTGCTTTACAACCATACCTCCAATTACACATTCCTGCGCATTTTCCATATTCATATTGATTATTTCAGTTTTTCCACAATTAATAACCAAACCCACCTTGCGACCTTCACTCACCAAACAGTCCAATACTCTCTGCATCTCTTCTGGCCCATCACAAATCAAAACTATATCATCTGCATAATCTAAATCCAAAAGTTTCCTGTTCTCTCCCCAAAGTATACCTGCACCGGTTTCTGTTCCAACGCGTTTCATAATGTAATCAATGACCAATATAAATAGTAAAGGCGATAGAACACCACCTTGAATTACTCCGGACTTGACTTCAAACGAATCACTCAGACAACCATCAACCATCACTTTACAAAATGTGTCCTCATGCATGTTCATAATGACCCTCACAAACTCCTCTGGTATTCCATAATGTCTCATGATCTTCCCCATAGTCTCTCTCGAAACACTATCAAAAGCCTTTTCAAAATCAACAAAACAAAGACTTAACGGTACTCTCATTTCATTAACTTGCTGCATCAAATGCCTAACTATAAAGATCTGATCATTGCAACCACGTCCCTTTCTAAAACCGGCCTGTTCATCCCTCAGAATACCCTCAACCACTGGCTCCAACCTATTTAACAACACTCTACTGAAAACTTTCAAAGCTATCGGTGACAAAGAGATTCCCCTCCAATTACCACATTCACTCAGGTCTCCCTTCTTCGGAACTTTAACAATTACACCATTCTTCCAAACTGATGGTAGTAACCCCGTCACCCATATCTTATTGAATAGCTTGGTCAAGATCATTATTAATCTATCCCCCTCCACTTTAAACATTTCCGGAAATAAACCATCCTCCCCTGGTGCCTTATTATTCTTTAACTGTTTTACTGCTTTCTCCACTTCTGCAAGCCTCAACTCTCCCGTTTCTATATTTAAATCTTCCTGAGCAGACGGTATATCCTCTTCTGGTGGTATTGGTCTATTAAGAACTGTCTCAAAATGCTCTTTCCATCTATTTTTAATATCTCCATCTTTGGTCAATAAATTTCCTTCCCTGTCTCTAACTGGTATTTCCTTGCGTTTGCCTGCATTACCACTCAGTTCTCTAATCGATTCATATGCTATTCTTTGACTCTGTCCATCATTTTTGTTTATTAAGATTTCAGTCTCTGCAACCTTTGCATCCACACATCTTCTTTTATCTCTCCTAGCTAACCTTCTTACTTCTGAATTCAAACTCCAGTACGCAGCTCTTGCTAATTCAATCTCTCGTTCATCAACGCATTGCATCTCACTCCTCAATTTAGCCTCTCCTCTCTTTTTTATCATATCCCACGTTTCCTCTGATATCCATTTCTTTCTCCTGGAGCTATGTCTCCTTCCAATCGTACATTCAGCAGTCTCATGCAAAACTTTGTTCACATCCTCCCACATCTCATCTACACTTCTCTCCCCCTCTTCCAACGTTTCCAACACCAAAAACCTATTTCTGCATTCTAATCTGAATTCCTCCTTTTCTTCTCCTTCCCTTCTAAGCTTAACAATATCGTATCCACCAACACCAGATTTTTCCTTCTTCTGATTTTTAAGTTTAAACCTTATTTTTGCAATGCTGAGTTGATGGTCACTACCAATATCCGCTCCCCGTTTAACATGAACATCTAGCAGAGAACTTCTATGCCTCCTACTGATAGCGATGTGATCAATCTGATTTTTATATTTTCCACACGGCGACATATATATATATATATATATATATATATATATATATATAACTGGTACCGTAAATTAAGAGACAATTAACAACTGAGCTTTAAAGGTAGCATTCGAGCATTACCAGGTAATCGCTGCTTAGGAGATTAAGAGCTTAACAAGGAAAACAAAGGGAGAGCTGGCGATCTATACTGAGGATTTTGCATATATTTTTGATGACTTAGGAGCTTTTCTTGCATCTCTTCCTTAACGACATATTGTCTATTAATTTTGCCGTATTTTTCACTTGTACGGTATTTTGCTCATTGTAACATCGAAATAGTTTCCATGTACAACATTTTACGGAATTATAAAATGCTTTAAGCAGAAAACACTGGCAGAGAAGAGGTGCAAGTGTCTCTTTAACTAACCAGAATAAGGGCGTGAGCATACTATACGCCCGTTACATTATAATATCAGTGCCTTTTGTGGTGTCCCCAGGATGGCCGCTTGAGCCCCACCCTGACCACAACCTTCCTTGTGCAGTATGTCGGCGCTGCACTCAGTCTGGCCCTTAACTCCTTCACAGACAATCATCCACGGAATAAAGATTTTGATAAGGTATGTGTTCGAATATAATGCTGTTTTGTGTTATAATAATACCCTGTCATGCTGCTCTATGTCTTTTTGCTTCATAGTTATGGTAACAACAATGGCCGCCATATTTCGCTTAATGCCAGTGTACAATATATCTAAATCTGTCTATCTATCTATCTATCTATCTATCTATTCATTGGCAGAGAAAATCATTAATTTCTCTTTTTCAGTCATCATTCGTCAAGGTACCATCTTTCTCTTTACTCCATTCACAAAATTCATACCTGACCCTTGATATATCACACCATCCCATTCATCCATGTGCTTATACCTGACCCTAGACATATCTCACTATCCCATTCATTCATGTGCTCGTACCTGTCCTTCGACATATCACACCCTCCCATTTATCCTTGTGCTCATACCTGAGCAAAGACAGGTCACACCTTCCCATTCATCCATGTGCACATACTCGATTTCAGACACGTCACACCTTTCCTGACTTTTAACATAAAAGAAATGCCAATCAATCGCTTAACTGCCTCGAATCCTCACCTGGTACAACGCCACTACATCATGCCTTCTTCCCCTTAATTACCTTCACATCACACGTTGGTAACCCTCACAGTTCCAATATTAATGATACTTGCTGGGAAGGCACAGGTTCCAGTTCCAAAGCTTTTGCATCTAGTTTTGGGTAGTCACTTTGGGTCCACGCAACCCCTTCGCTCTTATTTATCTCAGTGACACGCAGCGAGTGTCAGGATACACAGTAGTATTACCTTTCCACACTCTCAGTGATGGGAAGGTCAGAGGTCGGAAATCTTGTCTTGTGAAGTCTTGTGAGACATCTGAGTTTGGACACGGGTTCTCTGTTGTAGTCAAAGTCATTTCTTAAGAATGAATGGCTTTCTATCTAGTACGAAGCTTCCATGTACAGATCACTAGCACTCTCATGGCAACTGTGTGAGTAGACTGGAGCATTAGTTGTAGAAAGCAGTACTCCCAAGTGGATGGAAAGCTGATGACAGGGAGAACTGTAGTTCCTCTTTCATCAGCCCTCGGGATTAGCATCTGATCATCCCCCTTTGCTGAACTTTTTCCGTGTTTCAGTAACACAGCGAGTAGACCAGGATACTCTCCTATGCAAGTTCCTCTAACTGTCAACACCAAACTACGTGCGTTACACACAACATCAACACCCAATCTCAGTCCTCTGGGGGGGGGGGAGGCATAAAAGCCCCCAACCATCCTCCCCTCGCCTGGTGACAGCCAAGAGAGATGTTTGGAACCACTGTCTGACACTTTTTCTTCATTTTTGCAACATTCGTGGCCTTTCATTTAATTTTCTCTCTGTTGAACACCTCTCCCTTCCTCTAAATCACAACTGTCATCCATCACCGAGACTCAGCTGTCTGAGGCGACTAACACCAATCCGTTCTCTGTATCCTCCTACTTTCTTTATACTCACTTCAAAGCCAAAGGTTGCTGTTGTGTATAATGTACACACCAGCGTATCTAGCTCTCATGTTCTAGAATTGAAATCGATTTCTTTACTCCCTGGCTTCGGCTGTCCTTTCATTCTCTGAGTAAGTATATCTGTGATGTGTACTTATCGCTTAAGTCTACTGACTATGGAAATGTATTTGACTGTTTTACTTTTAACATGGAACACATCCTATTAATTTCTCCATTCTCTGAAATCTTCATTCAAGGTGATTTCAATGTTCACCACCACCTTTGCCTCTCCTCTCCTTTCACTGATCCATCTGGCAAACAAGCCTACATTTTTTTCTATCCATATTTACCTCGACCAGATTGTGCAGCATCCTACCCATATCCCTGACTACTAGGAGAGAGTTTCATCATACTTGATGCTTTCCTTACAACTAATCCTTCTGCTTATACTGATAATCCTTTTTCTCCATTGGGCTCCTCCGATAACAACCTCATCACCTTAACCTCTCCTAGCACTCCAGTAAGACCTGTAGACCTCCTAAGAAGCAGTAGCTGTGACATTTTGGAACTGCTGATTGGGAGGCCCTCAGGCAGTACTTTGATTTTCCCTGGATTGATTATTGCTTCCATGACTGAGAGCCATTTGAATGTGCCGTGCACAAAACAGAGGTTATTCTCTTGGGCTTGGAAGCATACATTCCCTTCTCTTATCCTGTGGCTAATGCAAAAAAAATTAATTGATTATGCTTGTTCTAATGCTGTCCAAAACAAGAAGGCCTAGTACAGGAGCCAACCCATCACTTTTATGTTTCTGCTAAGAATCATGCCACGAGTAAATCTGTTCTTCTATCTGCTAAGAATAAATTCATTTGTACTAATGATTCTGAACTTTCAAACTCAGATTCTTCCCACTCCTTCTTGCACCATACAAAAACTCCTTGTAAGTGTACATCAACATCCATCCCGGCTTTTTTGTTTCGATGAGTGTTCAGCTGTTTCTTCTACTGATAAAGCAGAACTTCACGCAGACTTACTCCTCCAATTCCACCGTAGACGATTCCGGTGCTGTTCCTCCATCACCTCCCCCCTCTGACTTCCTCATTGCTGATATTACAATTTCTTCAATTGGTGTGTTTTCTGCAATCGCTGGCTTCAAACTAACAAGGCATACGGGCCTGATGGTGTCCCCCGTTTTCTTCAAGAACTGTGAGTCTGTGCTTACACCCTGTCTAGGTATACTTTTTCGCCCTTGTCTGTCAGCTTGTACCTTTCCTTCTTGTTGGAAGTTTGCTCTCATTCAACCTGTCCAAAAGAAGAGTGACCATTCCCAGCCTTCTAAATATTGCGCAATTGCTTTAACATCCTGTATTTTTTAAATATCAAAAATCTCTCCTTAACAAAACAAAAAAATAAATAAAAATAAACCATCTTTCCTATCACAAACTTCTTTCCGACCTTCAGTATGGGCTGCACCCAGGATGTTCCACTGGCGATCTTCTTACCTTCCTTTCAAACCCCCAAGAAATCCTCCTTTCGGGACTTTGGCGAAAGGTTTGCCATTGCACTTAACATCTCAAACGCATTCGATCTAGTCTGACCTAAATGTTTAATTTCCAAGCTATTTTCTTAAAGTTTCCATCCTTCTGTCTGTGCCTTCGTCTTTAGTTTCCTTCCTGGTCGTTCTGTAGATGCTGTTGTAGATGGTTGCCGTTCTGTTGTATATGGCCACTGTTCTTCTCCTAGAGCTATCAATAGTGGTGTTCCCCACGGTTCTGTCCTATCACCTACATTCTTCCTTCTGTTCATAAATGAACTTCAGTTTTGTACAGCAAACTCTATCCACTCATATGCTGATGATTCCACCCTTCACTTTTCCATCTGGTTCTTGTTGCATCCATCTTAGCAGCTACTTCAATGAACAAGGGATTAGGATATGGCACTCCTAATGTCTGACTCAGCTCATGTCTCTGACTGGGGTACAAGTAATCTTGTTGTTTTTCATGCATCAAAAACTCAGTTCTTACATCATTCACACCACTCAGAATCTTCCACATGAGTATCCTCTAGTTTTTTACAGTATCCAACTCAATCCTGCATCATCTTTGAACATACTTAGTGTTTCATTCTTTTGGGATTTATGTTGAAAAGATCATATTACCTCTTTTATAAAAAATTCTCCCAAGAGATTAGATGTGCTATGCCAACTCTGTCGCTTCTTTACTCTGGACAATTTCAGACTTAATACTGGATTTTGTTCGCCCCTGAGTAGAGTACAACTCTCATATATTGTTTCTCACATACAGCCCTTCTCAACAAGGGAAAATCAAAGGGTTTTCTTCTCATTAACTCTCTCCTCTTACTGGCTTCCTTCAGCCTTTATGTCTTCACCGCACTGTTACATTTTTATCTTTACCTATCGCTACTTCAATGGTTGCTTCTCCTCTGAACTGTCTGCTTGCATCCCTCCACCAATACGGCGGGCGCATAGCACCCGTCTAGCGGCAAACTCTCATCCCTTTTCTGTCCAGCTCTATAGTGCAAGAGTTAACCGTTCTTCCCAGCTATCATGTGTGCGACAGGTCAGCTCTAGAATTGTCTTCCTCTCTTTGTATTTTGTACCACCTATGACCTCCAGCATTTCAAAAGCAGTGTATCCAGGCATTTCCAAATGAATTATATGGACGTAGGGTCTCTGTTTTCTTGTCTTAATTCTTTCATGGAGGGAACAGTCTTGCGGGGTTCTAGCTTTTGGTTCCTTCTTCCATTAAAAAACAATCCCTTCTAAGTCTGTGACATCCATCTACCAATTAATTCATAATGTTTGTCAGAGTGCAGAGCATCCCGAGGAGCGTCACTCCTTTCCGAGCCGCATCACATACAGCTGGGTGACAAGGTTGGTGTGGGGTGGCTGGAGACGACCTATAACCCCAAATGACCTCTTCCCAGTACCATCTTATTCCACCGCTGCACGCATCGACGCAAAGTGGAGGGCGGTCTGGCGGAGGGAGCAGAGCTCCATTAGGTGAGAGGAAACAGAGAAGAGTGGTGAACACGGGGAGGTGTGGAGATTAGATGGAGGTGAAGTGATGTGGAAAAACAGTGGAGGGAAAATGTAAAAACTGAAGGGAAAAGAGTCACTAAAAGAGGAAGAAATGGCGAAAGAGAGAGAAGACCTTCAGATGAGAGTAAGAAGGTGGAGAGGGGATGGGTAACACTTGGAAGAATAGGGAATGTAGTGGGAAGAGGGAGTTAGGTGAAGGCAAATGGGAGGATGTGGAAAGAGTACGGATAGTTGTGAATGATAGATGAAAAGAAGTGTAGGGGAGAGGGGGTGAGTTTGAAAAAGGAATGGGACGTTAGAGGGACGAAAGATTATAGTGAATGGCAGAAAGAGAGGGAGGTGGAGGGAAAGATGAGAGAACTAGAGGGAAAAAAGGTAGAGGAAAGAAAATAGTGGAGGAAAGAGGGAGGGAGATATGGGAAGAGGGAAGAAGGGAGGAAGAAAGGAACGGAGATGATGGGAGAAGGGTAAGAGAATTGAGAAGAAGGTGGTAATATAATATGCGATAAAATGGAGAGAAAGACTGAGAGCAAAGTAAGAAGATAAGAGTGAGGATGGTGGGTGAATGAGGAGATGAAGACAGAGATTCACGAGATGGTATAGCGTCTAGGAAGTCTTTCCAAGGTTGTTCATTATAGACATGAAAATGAAATATGATTCTCTGAGGTGAAGATTAGGATAGTACCTTATAATAAGAATTTTTATTAAGTGTATCTGAGTGTCCTTGTCAGAGCTGAATTTTTTATCTTTCTACCTATTTCTATTTACTTATCTATCATTTCATATAGATAGATAGATAGATAGACAGGTAGATCGAATTCAACTCTGACAAGTACTAAGGTAATGTTTAATCCAGATACACCAAACAGCGTCATCAGAATATCTGAAGAAATTCTTGAAGTCGAGGAGTACAGTTACTTGGGGCAAATACTAAAACTACAGGAATACCATGATAGCGAAGCAAGAATTACAGTTGGATGGAAAGCTTTCGGTAAACACAGAAACATCATGAAATGTAGCTTGTCATTATGTATGAAAGGAAACATTTATAACGAATATATAATCCCAGCTATGATGTAAGGTTGTGAGACCAGGAAACTGACAAAATAGAAGGAAAATCAACTATTCCTTTCTCAAAGAGCAAGAGAAAGGTCAATGGTCGCACTGTCTTTAAGAGACAGGAAAAGGTCAACTTGGATGAAAGAGCAGACTAAAGTCAAAAACATTATGCAAGAAATAAAAGAACAGAAATGGAAGTAAGCAGACCTTATAGCAAGAATTAGGATACCGACGGAGCAAGAGACTGACTAACTGGACTCCAGGAGATTGTAAGCATGGCAGATAAAGGTCAGACAGGAAGTGGAGATTGGGACAGAGAAGTTTGTGGGAAAAACGTGGCAGATATTGGCTCAGTCAAGGAATTTGTGGAAAGGGATGGGAGAGGCCTCTGTTCAGGGATGGACTTTTGGTGGCTGCTGCTGCAGCTGCTGATTATATATATATATATATATATATATATATATATATATATATATATATATATATATATATATATATATAAAATCAGTGTCCGGATTGTCTCAATCGGATACGTTTATGTGAAGCTACAGAGCTTGATGAATGTTTTTGGCGTATCCAATAGAGCCAGGATTCCTGGGGCATGAATTATAAGTGAATGGAAGCGTAGTCCATTGGATTGGGCTAATTTGAGCTTTCTGGACATTGCTACTCCTTACCTTGCCCTAGGGTTGGAAAGGAGGTCCGGATGATGATGATGATTACATACCATATATATATATATATATATATATATATATATATACTACAGGGAATTTGTGTAACCAGTGATTTCATGAATTCCTTAGGGAATAAGTTAAATGAGTTTAAATTAGGATGGGTTTATTAAGATTTGGTTAATTTAGTTTAGGCTGGAATCATCTAGGTTAAGTTTAGGTTAGATTAGGCTAGGTTAGTTGGGTTAGGTTAGGTTACATTAGGTTAATTTAGATAAATGCTTTGTTATGTTAAACGTTCATATAAATTTACCTAAACTAACTAACCTAGCCTAACCTAACTTAAACTTTACCTAGATTATCCCAGCCTATCCCAACCACAACCTGAATTAACGTAACCTTAATTAACCCAACCCAGTTTAAGCTCATTTCACGAATTCCTTATGAATCTCATGAAATTACTGGCTACACAAATTCCCTGTAATATATATATATATATATATATATATATATATATATATATATATATATATATATATATATATATATATATATATATATATCCTCCTACTTTCTCTATACTCATTTTGAAGCCAAAGGTGGGTGTTGTGTATATACACGCAAACGAATTATCTTGCTCACGTGTTCCAGAACTCGAATCTTCTGAATTCTCTACCGTCTGGCTTCGGCTTTCCTGTCATTCTCTGACTAAATATATCTGTGCTGTTTATTTATCTCCTAAGTCTACTGACTAAAATACTTCGACTATCTTACTTCTACGATGGAGCACATTCTATCCATTTATCCTTTCTCTGAAATCTCCATTTTAGGAAATTTCAATGTTCATCACCACCTTTGGCTCTCCTTTCCTTTCACTGATCCACCTGGTGAACAAGCCTACATCTTTTCTATCTTTAATGACCTAGAGCAGCTTGTACAGCACCCTACCCGTATCCCAGACCGCCTTGGAGAGAGCTCCAACATACTTCACCTCTTCCTTACAACTAATCCTTCTGCTTACACTGCTAATCTTTTCTCTCCGTTGGGCTCCTCCAGTCACAACCTTATTATCTTAACTTGTCCTATCACTCCAGTACAGCCTGTGGACCCTCCAAAGAAACGTCGTCTGTGGCACTTTGGAGCTGCAGATTGGGAGGCCCTCACACAGTACTTCTTTGATTTTCCCTGGAATGGTTATTGCTTCCATGGCAGGGACCCATCTGAGTGTGCCTTACGCATTACGGAGGTTATTCTTCGGGCATGGAAGCATACATTACTTTCTCATATCCTTTGTCTAACGCAAGAAAGCCTTGGTTTAATCACGCTTGTTCTAATGCTGTCCGCAACAAGGAGAGGGCCTACAAAAGGTACCAGAGCCAACCCACCCCTGAATCACATCATCTTTACATTTCTGCCCGGAATCGTGCTAAGTCTGTTCTTCGCTCTGTTAAAAATAATTTCATTCGTACTAAACTCTCTCAACTCTTCAAGTTTAATTCTTCCCTCTTCTTCTGGCACCTTGCCAAAACCTTTCTAGCAACTTTACCTCATCATCCTTCCCTCCTCTTTTCTACTCTGATGGTTCTGTAGCTATTTCTTCTACTGATAAAACAGATCACTTCGCTCAGTTTTTCTTCTCCAGTTCCACCTTAGTCGATTCCGGTGCTGTTTCTCCATCACTTCCCCCCTCTGACTTCCTCATGGCTGACATTAAAATTTCTTCAGCTGATGTATTTTCTGCCATCACTGGCCTTAATCCGTCACGTCCTGAGCTATTTCGCACCTCCGACACCCCCCAGTCCCGAACTATTTTGGATTTTTTTTTTTTTTGCTAAAACTTCCGCTTTTGTTGAGAAACAAAGGAAAATCACCAAGAAAGGGCTTACCGTGGTCCATAAGCGGTCAGAATAGGTGAGGTCCCCCCGCGCCAGGTATTGTATTCTGTCACTGACGTGTGAGGCGCTCACGTTTTCTATGGTAGGTAAGTTTGGGAGAAATCACAAAGAACATCTCTACATTTATTGAATTTGAACTAATAAACAATAACAATAACACTATAATGGTTTTCAATGACATATATATGAAAAATAAACATTGTACCTTCGCGCGAGCATAGCGAGTTTGGTCAGAGTGGTAACACGCTATGTGCTAAGTTTCTTGTTTCAGTCAACATATCATTTTTTCTACCTGTATACTACTGTTCCAATGCCATTTTACCATTTTGTACTGTATGTAAATGTTTTCAGCTGTTTTCATTCATTACGATGACATGTAGCATAACTATTGCACACATCTGCTTGCTCAGTGCACTCGCTATGACTTGTATCTCAACATACCATATAGTTTTATCACTTTCATAATATTGTTTTCTTTACATAAAACCTTCCCTTCACCACTGTAAACCTTTTCAACTATTTATATTCATTATGAGGGCATTTAGCGAAATGCTAGCACGTATTCACTTAGCAAGCACAATCTCTACGACTCGTGTTTCAACTTCTACCTTATTTTTTCACTCCCAATATACTTTCCCACTGACATTACACCCGTTTACACCCTATACTGCACTGTACATATTTACTGGCATTATCTATTCAACTGAGCGTCAGAATATCGCACCGAAATACCCTCGTGATGAATGTTTCGACTAAGATAATACTCACACACTTACATACTAATTTTTCACATATATTACACCCGTTTCGACTTGTAGACTCCTATTTACATATTTACGGGCCTTATTTATTCCACTGAGCGTCAGGAAATTGCATCTATATATACATGCTAGGAATATTTTGACTTAGAATAAATAGCAGCACTTACAAAACTTTCAGCTTACATTACATCTGTTTGCATTTTCCATACAAATATTTACATACTTACGGGCCTTAATTATTCCACTGAGCGTCAGAATATCGCATAAAAATAACCTCACTAGGTATGTTTCCACTTAGATCATATTTATACACTTACATACTAATTTTCCACTTATATTACACCTGTTTCCACTTTATACAACTATTTACAGATCTACGGGTCTTATAATTACACTGAGCGTCTGTTTGTCGCATTTTTTTCTGAGTATCAGCGTCCTATCGCATTCACACCATATCAAAAGTGCATCAAAGTGTGATACTGACTGAAACATGGGTGAATACAGAGACCCACGTCACACTCCACGCACTCATAGCGGGTGTCTTTCCTCTGAGTGGTGGGTCTCACCCGGGAACTGCTACACACGTGACACCTGCGTTGGGTCCTAGGTCTATTTGGCTGGGGAGGGATAGGAGTGGGGAAATGGCGAGCGGATATTCTCAGAGGAGTTTGGGCGACAGGGGCAGTGCGGGTGCGGTGTTGGGGCCTTTCAACCGCATACAGGGAAAAAAATCTCTCTTGTTAGCTCCCTCACAAACCCTTCAAAGGTTTCCTGAACTCCTGTTGTCATGGCGTGCAGGTGGTGGCAATTCAGAGCAGTTATATCTAGCAAGTGAAAGAAAAGCTTCTTATACCACTTCATCGTGGTCCTGGCACACTCTACCTTGGATATCATGGAGTCTGACTGGTCCACCAGGCGCATGTTGATGTTATAATCTAGGACACACTCAGGTTTCCATATGTGGCGTCTGTTCTCGCTCCGGTAATCCACGGAATCAGTACAGTGCATCAAGGGGCTGTGAACCGTGGACAAGAGTCTGATTCTCTATTATGGTTCCACACAGTTGCAAGTATGATGTTTGCCTGGAAGATGACAACCTCATTTCTGTCAAGTTTCTGCCCCACCTTGACCATGTGACACCGGTTCACCTTGACGGTACCACATATTCCCGTGTCCTGCCTCTGTAGATAACGAGCGAGAAGAGGGCTAGTGTACCAGTTGTCCAGGTAAAGGACGTGACTTCGATGAAGGTAGTCTTCTATCATTGTCTTTATCACTGCTCCCGACAGTCCAATACTCCGATTTTCTATTATGTCTGTCTGTGCACCGGTGTACAAGACTATGTCTTGCACATAACCAGTCCTACAGTCACACATAACAAAGATCTTGAACCCAAAACGGTGCCTTTTGCTGGGTATGTACTACCGAAATGAAATATTGCCTCACCACAACACGAGACTCTCGTCTATGACGAGGTCTCTATAGGGATAAAATGACGAACGAAATGTTTGCCTCAGGTGATCAAAGACCAACCTAATTCACCTCATCTTATCAGTGTCATTCGCATTTACAGGATCATCAGCATCGTAAAAGTGGAGGCGACTTAGAATTTGCTGAAAGCAATTATGGCTCATGACTTGGCCAAATATTGGTGTCAGCATAACAGGGTCCCTTGTCCAGTTTGCTTGAATTCTGTTCTTTCGTATAATACCCATCAAAAGGACCAGGGCAAAAAATAAAAACATTTCTGAAAGGGAGACAGGGTAATCATATATGATAGAATGCCTGCTCCATGTGCCCAATCTTTCACTCTCATGGCGCTGGCTGCTAGCGAAATGGCTTGTTTGGTCAACTATCTGCTCCACAAAACCCTCACTGAAAAAAAGGTGGAAAAAATTCAGCCTGGTGGAATTAGGGTGAATTCCGGGAGCAATGCAGCCAGTGCGCGCCTGCTCAGTGTAGGGGTGAATGATGGGAGAAAAATTACTCCCATCCTCCCAATTCCATGAAACAAATTCCTCGTCCCCATCGTCCTCATCGTCGCCTTCGTCTGGGTAGGGAGGAGATGCTGGTGGGGGAGGTTGGGGAGGAGGAGTGCAGAGGGCTTCCCCACTTGCACTCCTCTTCCCTCAGCCTTTACCCTTCCCCTTTCCCTTACCCTTACGGCCTTGTGGAACATTAGGGGGCTGTGGGGATGAAGTCTTTGAATACTGGGGAGCATAAGCCGTGCTGGGGAGTGGTTCCTCCCCACCTTCCCCCTCCATGACAACACCACATGACTCTGCACCCACCCTCACTCGCCCACGTGTCTGGGTATATATGGGAGCATAAGACGTGCTGGGGAGTGGTTCCTCCCCACCTTCCCCCTCCATCACAACCCCACGTGATTCAGGACGCACCATCACTCGCCCATGTGATACACCCCATCGCCTCACACCACCATGGGAGAGTGATGACTCACTCCCGCCACTCTCACTTTCAATACTCCTCCCTGCACTTTCCCTTTCACTTCCCACTCCCTCCACAGCACTTCTTACCTCCCCAAACAAAAAACTAGGCCCATA
>NC_137048.1:9045613-9073113 GCF_032717465.1 Coenobita brevimanus
GTGTGTGTGTGTGTGTGTGTGTGTGTGTGTGTGTGTGTGTGTGTGTGTGTGTGTGTGTGTGTGTGGTAGGTGGGGGTACCCATCATCCACCCACTTAGTGTAGAGGTATTCTGTTTTTAAGGTAGCTCTACACTGAGTGGTAAGCCAAATGATTTCCTGTAAACCAGGAAATCATTTACAACGCTGGGTGGTAATTTTATAACCAACCAACACGTGATACCTACAGTAGGTGACAACAAGTGGGTTGGAGGAGGGTTAGTGTCCCTTCACGGGAAACAATTAATTAAAGATACGAAAAAGAAACCTCGGACCAGGACTGACCAAAAGATGACGACTAAGGACCGAACAAAGGACAAGGTACGGATTGAGACATGGAATTTAAGGGGTGCAAACCATGAGGTGAGAGAGAGATTGTCCAGGTGCTTGAAGGTGCAATAGTGGATGTATGTGGATCAACTGAAACTAAATGGAGAGGTGGGAGTGTGAGAGAATGGGAGTATGGATGGGGTATATGAGCGGGAGTAGGTGAGATTGAGAGGGCAAAAGGAGTGTGTATTGCTGTGAGTAACAGATGGAAGGAGAATATCAGAGAGTATGGATCAGTTGGCTCAAGGATTGTGTGGGTAAGATTGAAAGTTGGACTACAAATTGTGTTTGTTTGCGCCAACGCAAGATCGTGCAAGCAGAGTGAAAGAAGAGTTCTGGACAAATGTGGAAGTGTGCATGGAAAAGTTTAAAAGGAATGAGGAAGTGTTTTTGATTGTAGGTATGAATGGAAAAGTAGTGGATGGAGTAGTTGGTGAATGGGGTGTGCCTGATGAGAATGGCAGTGCTCTAGTGGACATTTGTACCTGGAGAGGGTTGGTGATAGCCAATACCCTCTTCAGGCACAAAATGATCCAATGGTATACATGGCGAGTGATGAGAAGGGTATGTGGTGAACTGAATGAACGGAAGGCAATGATTGATTACACTGTGTGTGTGTGTGTGTGTGTGTGTGTGTGTGTGTGTGTGTGTGTGTGTGTGTGTGTGTGTGTGTGTGTGTGTGTGTGTGTGTGTGTGTGTGTGTGTGTGTGTGTGTGTGTGTGTGTGTGTGTGTGTGTGTATGGATGATAGGATTAGAAGGTGTGTAATGGATGCAAGAGCATATAGAAGTTGGGGGAGTACAGTTTATGACCACCACTTGGTGGTGGGGAGAATCAAGGTTCAAATGAAATGGAGGAATAGAAGAAGGAAAGGACAGGAGGAAGTAGTTCATACAGGGAGGGTGGAAAGGTGACAAGAGGATGGAAAAAAGGCAGAATATAAGAGAGAAGTGAAGGAGAGATTGGTTAAATATGGTTTGGAGCAGGGGGTACGTGGTAGGTGTGTGCAAGATATTCACGGAAGAAATCTGTGCAGCATGTGAGGTGGTGTGTGAGGTGAAGAGAAGATGAAAGGGGCTGCAGGGAACAGCATGGTGGAATGAAAAGGTGAGACACGCTGTGACACAAAAGAAGAAAGTGTATAGTGAGTGGATGAGAAAGATGACGTGCAAGAAATTGAGACCCGGAAGAGAGAGTTATATGTAGAGAGGAAGAGAAAGAGGTGAAAAGACTAGTAAGAGAGAGCAAGAAGAGAGTGGATGAGGAATTTGGAAGGAATTTGAGTGTAAAGTGGAGAGAATGTTAGAAAATGTTTTGGAAAGAGGTAAAGAGAGATAGACAGGGTGTCAAAGAAGTTAGTCGGTGGCTGAAAGATAAAAATGGTAGATTGCTGGTGGAGAAGGGAGAAAAAGGGAACAGATGGAGAGAACAATTTAAGGACTTGTTAAACAAAGAGAATGAAAGTAATGTGAGTATAAGTGGCTGGGGAATGGCTGGGAGATGGATGGATGTGAGAAGAGAGAAAGGAATCAGTTAGGATGGACGTTGTGAAAGCAATGAAGAAAGTCAAAATGTGGAAAGCCCTAGGAACTGATGGAGTGTGCGGTGAAATGGTGAAGCATGGGGGAGAGATAGTAGTAAAATGGATGTGGAAGATGTGCAGATTGGCCTGGGAGGATGGTAGAGTAACAGAGGATTAGAAGGTAGGTATAATTATTCCTCTGTACAAAGGAAAAAGGGAAAAAGAAGTGTGTGGTAATCACTGGGGCATTTGTCTTCTTAGTGTAATCTATCTATCTATCTATATACCTAGGCTGCTTCCCCCAAGGAAAGGGAGGTAGCTGAGACAGGACGACTCACTCTCCATTTACTCATCCCCCTGTGGCGGGGGAGACACAACCTGGCCGCACTATGGGGTGGTGCTACTACTCTGCGGCCGGGTTGTGTTAGGAAGAATACTGCCACCGTATTCCCTGCGTGTCGTAAAAGGCGACTAAAAGGGGCGGGGTGAGGGGACTAGGGACCCCCTCCTCTGTTTTTTAGTTCCTAAAAAGAGACAGGCCAGAGACAGGCCTTAGTGTAATAGGAACTGTATATGGTAGGCTACCTGTTGACAAGGGTAACGAAATAACAGAGGAATTAGTTGGAGAAGAACAGGGAGGTTTTAGGAATGGAAGAGGTTGTGTATATCAGATATTCATTCTTAGGTCATTAGTGGAAAAGTTTCTAGAGAATGGAAAGCAGTTGTATGCGGCCTTCATGGATTTGGAGAAAGCATATGACAGCGTGGATAGACAAGGATTTTGGAAAGTATTAAGAATTTATGGAGTAAATGGGAAGTTGTTGGATACAGTGACGAGTATCTGTGAGGGTGCTGAGGCTGCAGTGCGTGTGGATAGTGAACTGAGTGAAGTTTTCGGTTTGGAGGTTCGATTGAAACAGGGATGTGTCATGTATCCGTGGTTGTTCAATATGTACTGTGTATGGATGGGGTTATAAAAGAGATACAAGGTAGGGTAGTGAATGTTGGAGCTGCCCTACTGAGAGAGGGCAGCGTTTGGAAACTCCCTGTACTATTGTTTGCAGATGATACTGTGTTGTTAAGTGAAGACGAAGGGAAGCTGCAAGGCTTGGTGGATGAGTTTGGGAGAGTGTGTAAGACGCGGAATCTAAAGGTGAATGTGTGACTCTTTGGTCTTGTAATATGTAAATCATGAGATTTGGTTAAAGTTATTGTGCTAGTCGAAGGCAGGAGAAGTTAAAGATGAATACAGGGAGTTGATCTTGATTTATTATCTTCAGGGAAAGTCTGAGTTGAGCAGAGTATGTATTACACAGGAACGTAATTTACTGTCTCGTTGGACCCCCCTTCTTATTTCCTCTCTCCACGACCTTTCGCTTCTATGACTAACCTCTTTTTGACTCTCTACTCCTTCCTGACTTCTCTAGGAGGGCTTTGTGTCACGTGTATAACCCATTGGTTTGGGTTTTAGAAGCTTGTGTGTGTCTGTGTGAATGTAGTGCTTCCGGTGCCCACTGGCATACTGTTGATTAAGTCTTTGCTGAACTCATTTCCTTTTGGTCGATTCTCGCTGACACACTTCCTATTCTCACACCCTGGCTGGTGCTTCTATCTATCTATCTATGAGTTTTATTATTATAATATGGAGTCCTGACAAATGTAGGGAAGAGTAAAGTTATGGTCTTCGGGAGAAATGAAGTCAGTGACTGTACAGTGAGATTGGGTGAGGAGGAAATAAAAAATGTGAGTGTGTTTAAGTACTTGGGTAGTGTGATGAGTAAGGATGGAAGTTTAGAGGGTGAAGTGCTTGAAAGGGTACACCAAGGAAGAAAGGTTGCTGGTTCCTTGAATGCAGTGATAAGAAACAGGGAAGTGAACATGGAAGTGAAAAAAAGTTACTGCATGACAGTACTGTGATACCAGCTTTAACGTATGGAAGTGAAGTCTGGACCTTGTTGGAGGGACACAAGTCAAGAGTGAGAGCAGTGGAAAGGAGTTATTTGAGAGGCGCATGTGGAGTCACATGGAAAGACAGACTGACAAATAAGAAAGTGAAGGAGAGTTGTGATGTGGGTGTAGATGTGATAGGAAACGTTAGGAGAAACACACTGAGGTGGTTTGGCCATGTGGAGAGGATGAAGAGCGAGAGACTGACGAGGAGAGTGTATGTGAATGAGGTGAAGGGGGGAAAGGGAGGGGGAGGCCAAGGATGAGATTGAGGGATAGAGTGGAGAGGTATATGAGAGAGGGGGGGGGTGAGGGGGGAGCATGGCAGTGAAATGGGCGAGGGGACAGGGCGACATGGAGGAGATTTGTTTGCGGCCACCCCTTATCGGGTTCAGTTGAAATAATTGAATATATTGAAAGCATGATGCACGTTAAGAGACTAGAGAAGAGGATAAAGAAGGAGGTAAGTGATGATCAAGGAAGAAAAATTAATGCAAAGTTCTTTGAAAATTGGAAGATAATCTGGAATGAGGTGCGCTTTAGAATTGAAAGCGGAAAGAAATGTGATGCTGTGAAGGTTGTAGGTGGCAGATTATTAATCCATGGGGATGAAGTAATGACCAGATGGAAAGAATATTTTGAAAGCCTGATGAATGGGAATAGAGACAGCAGAGCGGCTGTAAACATGATTGGTTTGGGAGGTGTGCAGAGAAGGAATGCAGTGTCAGGAGACGTGACACTCGCACAGATGAAGAGTGCTGTGAAACAGTTAAAGAATAGGAATGCAGCTGGTGTTGATTAGGTGTATGCAGAGATGATTAAGTGTAGTGGAGAGAGTGGAATGAGGTGCTTGTTGGAGATATGTAAGCAGGCATGTATGAGTGAAACTGTGCTTGCAGAGTGGAAAGAGGCTGTGATTATACAAAAACAAAGGTGAGCGAAGTGAGTGCAAGAATTATTGTGACATAAGTTTATTGAGTGTGGTAGGGAAGGTGTATGGAAGAATTATTATAGAGAAAGTATGAAAGATATCAGAATTCCTACTGAGTGATGAACAGGGTGGCTGTAGGAGTGACAGAGGATGTGTGGATTCAAATATTTGCAGTGAGACAGATGGCAGAGAAGACTTGTGAGAAGGACTATAAGGTGTTTATGGCATTCATGGATCTGAAAAAAGCATACAACAGAGTGGACAGAGAAGGATTGTGGAAAGTTTTGCGCATGTACGGTGTAAATGGTAAGCTGCTAGTTGCCGTCATGAGTTTTTATGATGGTAGTGAAGCCCATGTGTAAGGGTCAATGGGCATCTAAGTACATGGTTCACGATCGGTGTGGGCGTGCGACAAGGTTGTGTGATGTCCCCATGGTTGTTCAATATACTGTATATATGGATGGGGTGATGAGAGAAGTAAAACCACGAGTAATGGAGAGAGGGATGGCGTTGGTAATGAATTATGATGGATAGAATATCTCAAATTTGTTGTATCCTGATGATGCGGTACAGCTTGCAAGTACCGGACAAGAACTTGGTAGACTAGTGCAGAGTTTTGCTGATGTCTGTGAGCATCGTGCCTTGAGAGTAAATGTAGAAAAGAGTAAAGTGATGGCTACTGAGAGAGAAGTTGACTCCCAGTGCAATGTCACAGTGAATAGAGAGAGACTGGAATTGGTGAGAGAGTTCAGATACCTGGGTACAGTGATAGGAAAGAAAGGACAATGTGCAAAAGAAGTAGAAAGTAGAGTGACACAAGGTAGAAGAGTAGCTGGTGCAATGAAAGCCTTGATAAGAAACAGAGGCTTGAGTGTTGCAGTTGCACGAGGCTTACATGAAGGTGTGTTAGTGCCAACTTTAACATATGGATGTGAGACTATGGTGTGGCATGAAAAAGAAAAGTCAAAAGTAAGAGCAGTAGAGATGAGACTGTTGAGGAATGAATGTTGAGTACAAGGGGTGGATAGGATACGAAATAATGTGATTCTTGAAAGATGTGGAGTGAGGAAGTCAGTGGACACCAGAATCGAAGAGAGTTTACTGAGGTGGTATGGTCATGTGGAGAGAATGGATAACAATAGAGTGGTGAAAAAGGTATATCTGAGTGAATTTCAAGGAGGGAGGAGGCGAGATAGGCCAAGGAGAAGGTGGAGAGATATGGTGGATGACTGTCTGAAGAGGAGAGGTTTGGAAGTCAGTTAGGCTAGGGAACTGACAAGAGATCGAGCTATCTGGATGAATGTTGTGAGAAGTGCACGATCAGGGATTTTTGGCACCCCTTTTTAACGTGGCAGCGTCCAGATAGACTCAATCGGATACATTTATGTGAAGCAACAGAATGTGGTGAATGTTTTTGGTGTATCTGATAGAACCAGGATTCCGGGGGCTTGAATGATGAATGAATGGAAGCGTGGCCCATTGGATTGGGCAAATTTGGGCTGTCTGGACATTGCTACTCCTCACTCTGCCCTTGGGTGGGAAGGGAGGTCCGGATGATGGTGATGATATATATATATATATATATATATATATATATATATATATATATATATATATATATATATAAAATCATCATCATCATCATCATCATTAACCATTACAAGTCCACTGCTGAACAAAGGCCTCCCCAAACCTTTTCCACAAATTCCTTGACTGAGCCAGTCTTTGCCACGTTTTCCCTGCAAATTTCTCTGCCTCGTCTCTCCACCTCCTGTCTGGCTTTTCTGCTACGCTTTCAATCTCTTGGTGTCGTCATTGAACCTCTTGCACCACCGGTTGTCCCTTATTCTTGCTATATGGCCTGCCCACCTCTAATTCTGTTATTTTATAACTTCTATAATAGCTTTGACTTTAGTCTTCTCTCTCACCCAAGTTGATCTTTTCCTGTCTCTTAAAGATATTCCCAAGACTGAACTTTCCATTGCTGTCTGAGAACGATTAATTTATTTTCCATTGATTTTGTCAGTTTCCAGGTCTCACAACCATACGTCATAGCTGAAATTATACAATCGTCATATACTTTTCGTTTCATTCAAACTGGGAAGCTACTTTTCATAATGTATCTATGTTTACCGAGAGCTTTCAATCCAATTGTAATGCGTCTTTTTATTTTGTTATAATGATCTTTCGTTCATTTTAGTATTTGCCCCAAGAAGTTGTACTTCTCAACTTCTTCAAGAATTTCTTCACTTATGCTGATGACGCTCTTTCGTGTTTGTGGATTAAACATTAGTTTTCCTCCGGTTCATGTTTAGCCCTACTTTGAGACTTTCTCTGTTCAGGTCATTCAACATTTCTTGCAATGCCTTTGCTGTTTCCGAGATTAGGACAATGTCATCTGCAAATTTTAAATGGTTTAGTTTTTCTCCATGTATGGTCACTTCTTTGTTTTCCCAGTCCAGCTTTCTGAAAATACTTCCTAGGCATGCTGTAAAGAACTTTGGTGAAATTTATTCTCCCTGACAAACGCCCTTCTCAATCTTAAATTTTTCCAAGTCCTTATGTAATTTAACAGTAGCAGTTCCCTCTTCTTATATGTTTTCGAGCAGTTTTAAAATGTTCTCATATATATATATACTTAACAGTAGGGCCTTGCCACTAGCGATCTCAGGAGACTGATGAAACCTCGCTAGTCGTGAAACCGCTAGTTTGGTGGCAAACTTTATATAGCGAAAAATAATAACAGACTGGAACATTAGAAAGTTCGACTATTTTTTTTCATCAATGTCTATTTTTATCCACTAAACAGTCACATTTTATATACTTATTATAATTAACAGGACAAAGCAATAAAAAGTCATCATTAAATGCTTAGAATGCAGTTTATTGAAAGAAAAAGTTGGGAGTTGGGAGTGTGCATGCTTACTGGGGTCATTGGGGTCAAGATACGAGTAAGTGTGTGTGTGTGTGTGTGTGTGTGTGTGTGTGTGTGTGTGTGTGTGTGTGTGTGAATGAGCAAATTGGGCGTGTGTTGTCCTGTATCGGCTACTCCTCTTTCTTTGGGGGAAGGAGCCTAGGTATATAGATAGAGATTTTTTTTTTTAATATATTTATTTATTATTTATTTGTTACTTCTTCCTTAGAAAAAAATTTGCGGGATTAACTAATAGCTTTTCCATTGCAAAATGTTTGCAAAAATGATTATCTTTGTTTCCATATTGTTATTGAGCCGACAATGTTCAGTGCTGACAAAGAAAGACGGAAAAAAATATTTTCGCATATTATCGTGCGTCTCATTTTCCGACGTTTTCGCGTCGTCGCGTCGCATGATATCACCATTTTTTTTCTGACGCCTATTGGACTTATCCAGACCTAATAGAAAAAAGAATTAAGTCGATATCTATTGTCACTCCCGTGAAATTAACGAACAAATGCACAGACATTTTCCCTTGCTACGATTTCCAACAATTTCGCGCCTTCCTATCATGCTTGATTGGCAATTTTTCTTTGCTATTCTTCTGACACTCTGTGGACCTACCCCGACCTAAAGCAAAAATTGGGTCGATATGTATTACCCTTCTCATGACAAAAATGAACAAATGCACTGAGAGACACATATAAACAGCTTGACCATTTTTTTTTACAAGTGTTTGCCGAAAATTTGCGGGACCAACTAATAGCCTTTCCATTATATTTTATTTGCAGTAATCATTATCTTCATTTCCACACGTTATTGAGCCCACTACAACCAGTTTTGATCGGAAAATAAAATCGTACATTTCTGTATGTCGCGATTTCCGAGTTTTGTGCAGAGTTAGCTCACTGATGTTTATGATCTTTCACAGGTCAGAAGGATCTGTAAATCTTCTACTTGTGAACTGACTGCAGGCTTCAGGTCGATAATGTAAAGTGCTTCCAGAAACATGAGTCTACGTGGGTCTATTTCGTGGTCAATTATTTCAGTACATTTTTGGAGGTGCTGACGGATGTGGGAGGTGTTATGACTAGTTCTGTAGTGATTTTTTATCGATCCATTCTGCAGGTGACATGTAAGACGCCTCGACAATTTAGTCCTTGTCATATCTACGTAGGTATGAGGCCCACAGTCACCGTTTGGGCAAATATGTCGGTAGATGACGTGGTCTTCTTGCATGGTCGAACTTTTCACCGTAGGTTTGTTCTTGAGTAGTAGATGAGAGGTTTTGCAGGACTTGTAGTATGTGATTAGCGTGATGCTTTTGGTAGGATCTGGGAGATTCTGACACTTTTAGGAATGATATTTTTCATTATTGTCTCATCCGTTATGTACTCTATAGATATGTAACTTTGGTAGTACAAAGTGATTTTTTTGTTGTTGAGAGAAGGGGAGCTGTAGCTTGAGCATCATTTGTTAACTTTATTCTTCACTACGTCCTCCACGTCGCTCTTACGATATCCATTGCTGACGAGAACTTTCGTCTTTCCAACACTGAATGAACACTGCTCCGAGGAGAACAGTGGGTGAGGGCATGTCGGACGTAGGCACTAATGGTTGAGTGTAATTATAGGTGAGGGCATTCACTTTTGGTGTTGAGACATAGTCCTTTACTACATGATTTTACTTAGACTGCAATTGTGATTCAAGAGTCGCGAATGGTCACTAAGACATCGAGGAAGTGGATGCGGTCTCAAGTAGACTCGTTGAAAGTGAAATTTAGGCAGAAGGCGTCAAAGAGACTGTCTGAGGATCTGAAATTCTTGAATGTTTTTTACCGTGACGAAAATGTCGTCGACATAAGGGCAACAGATGAAGGACGGTTGTTAGTTAATACCGTGGCCTCGACTGTACCCACAAAAAAGTTTTTAAAGAGTACTGATAGAGGGGTACCCATGGGCACACCATTTATCTGGAGAAACATTTTCACAGGGGTAGATGAAAGGGGGCCTTTTTTAGCACAAAGTTCCAACAGGGTGCGGAGGCTGGTTTCTGGCATGCTGAGAGGTGCAGTTTCTTCACACCTATCTCGGTCGAGGATGAATTGTATTGTTCAGTCCACGAGTTCGTTGGTTAAAAGGCTTTCGAAGAAGCGATGATCTGGTCTTCTGCAGGGTGTGCGTCCTTCAGAATATCAAGGAACTGGCTAGCTGATGTCACGCAGTAGTCAGAGATATGTGGGGTGTGAGTATTTCGTTCTGTTTCTTTGCTATGGAGTAGGCAGCGGTCAGGATCTGCGAGACAATAGGACATTGTGTAGCCTTGCTTGTGTGTTTTGACGTTGCCATATGCATACCGAAGAGAATATTCACCTGTCAATTTAGGGAATTGGAGGCCGTTTTATAATGACGCTGATAGCTTCAACCAGAATGTTGACTTCTTTCTTAATTTCTTCCATTGCGATTAAACCTGGTCACCTTGGAGGTGTCAGAGAGGATGTTATCCATTTTTTGTCGATAGTCCTGTTTCGAAATGGTAACAAGCTGCGGTATTGTCTGCTTTCCTGACGACGATGTCCTCATAAATTCATGCTTGCAAGTGTCGTTTGTGCACGAGGTTGCATTGGAAGGACTCCCTTGTCGTAGAAGTTTCAGTGATAAGGAAGGCTCGGAGCTGTCTTGTAGTTTGATTTTTCCTTCCCTCACCAATTCTGAATATGGTCTAGGAGGATTTCAATCTCGAGCCTCTTACAGTGGGGTCGGTGTTTAGTCATGAGGTGGCAGTTGAGTCCCACATTTAGTATTTCTTCTTGTTAAAACGTCATTTCAAGCTGGGGACAAGGTTAATAAATCCTGTCGTAAGTTGAGGGAGTTTAATATTGTGGTCCTGCACCCTGAAAGGCTTGGCAATGTTTCTAGCTTCCAAACCTTGACGGTGTTGCTGCTGGAGTACGTGTAACTCATATTCAGCGGATTTTTGTATATTTTCGGGGATATCGGTTTCATTCCACCTTCCTCGAATTTTATGAAGGAAATCTTTACGTTGTGTGACAAGCTACTGCTTCTCTTGCAGTTGGCGTTCCACATGTTCTTTCCTGAACTTGCAAGTAATCTCAGTGTTGCTGGTGTCGTCGTCATAGAGTTTTGTATTTCTATAACTTGGTAAGATATTATCTTGTGTGAAAATGAGGTTGAATGCAACTGCTGTTTCTGCATCATTTCATTTCTGGTCATTGCTTTCGATGCGTCGGGCAAAACTACATTGATTTTTGTCCAGATACACAGTAGAAGCCTGCAGCTTTTGTTACCATTTCGAAACCTACAAAAAAATGGATAACATCCTCTCTGATACCTTCAAGTTCACCAAGATTAATTGCAACCTCATGAAAGAAATTAAGAAAGAGATCAAAGTTGAGACTGAAGCTATCAATGCCACTACAAACGGCCTGCACTTTCCTAAATTGACAGTTGAATATTCCCTTGAATATCCTTGACTATATATATGGTATCAAGACACGATAGCCTGGCTACCCCCTTCACTAAATTATCTCGCAGATCCCGAATGCTTTCTACTTCATACCAAAGAAGTTCGAAATACTCACACTCTATGTACCTACTGACTGCTGCCTGACATCAGCTAGCCAGTTCCACGAGATTCTGAAAGATCCAGGCTTGCAGAGGACCACATCATCGCTTCTTCGAAAGCCTTTTTACCAATGTACCCGTGGACGGATCGATTAAATTCATCCTCAACCGAGATAGGTGTGAAGAAACTACACCTCCCTGCATGCCATAAACCAGCCTCAGCATTCTGTTGGAACTTTGTGCTATAGAGGCCCTCTTCATTTGCCCCTGTGAAAAGATGTTTCTCCAGATACATGGTGAGCTCATGGGCGGCCATCTTTGAGTCCTCTTTGCAAACTTTTTTGTGGGTACAATCGAGGTCACTATATTGACTAACAACTGTTCTTCAGTCAACTGCACCGATGTCGACAACATTTTCGTTACGGTAAAGGACATCCAAGTATTTCAAGTCCTTAGACAGTGTTTTATCAATGCCTGTGGCCTAAATTTCACTTTCGAACAGTCTTCCTAAGGCCACCTTCCCTTTCTCAATGTCCTAGTGACCGCCCGAGACTCTGGATTCACAATTGCAGTCTAAGTAAAACCATTTAACCCGCCCCGTCCCGGAGACGTGAATTCACGTCCTCACATAAAGTGCACTCATATCCCAGAGACGTAAATTAACGCGGCAACATTGCAAGGTCCCTAAATTGCACAATTTTCAATTTTCGCAAGTGATTTTTGGCACGTATACACGGGACACCTTCCTCTTCAAGATGCCAGGCAGGGACAATGCCTTACCCAGCATGACCTCCTCCCCCCCCTGCATGACCTTTTCTTAGCAATTCACCTGTTATCAGTGACCTCGCCAGTAAAGCCATGTTATGCCACGGTACGAAATTCAGGGCCAGAGTGATTCCCCAATCGATGACAATGTGGAAGACAAACATTAGAGGAAGAAACAGTCAGAAATGATGATCAGGTAATGTGGCAAAAAAAGGTCAGGAATGGTGATGAGTTAGTGAGTGAAACAATGATTATAATGCCTATATTACCGATTGAAAACCAATATACTCTCATACTACATATAAATTCGTACCAAATAAATAAATAAATACCGTTTATGAGTGGTGTGGAATAGTTATCTCCCATAGAACTCGTTTTCTTTGCAGCCAGCCTGATAGAAAACCCTGTAAGGTAAGGAGGTACTCCTACCTGGATCGAGTATTTTAAACCTCAGGTGAGCGATTTCTCTATGAATTTTCGATGTTTCTCACCAAAAGTGGATGTTTGAGCCAAAAAAAAAAAGGTCCAAAAATGTCGGGACTGGGGCGTACCACTTTCCAGAAAATGTCGGGATGGGGCGGTAAAAGACCATGTCTCAACATGAAAAATGAATGCCCGCACAGATAGTTACTCTCCACCATACTGAGCCTTCGTCGGCCATGCCCTCACCCACTGTTCTTCATGGAGTAGTGTTCATTCAGAGTTGAAAAGACTTACGCAAGTTCTTTTCGACTGCTGATAATGGAATAGGGTCTTAGAAGATGTAGTGAAGAATGCTGTTAACAAATGGTACTCAAGCTACAGCGCTCCTTCTCTCGATAACGGAAAATCACTTTCTACAAGCGAAATTACATGTCTACACAGTGTAAAACTGACAAGTGAATAACGAAAAAACATCATTCATTAAAATATCCAATGTACAGATCCAAACAGAAGCATCGCGTTTGTCACATTATACAAGACCTTCAAAACCTTTCATCTACCACTCAAGAACCGACCTACCGTGAAAAGTATGCCCACGCAAGACACCACGTCATCTGCCAACATACTTCAACATGTTAGGATTATTGGCCTCATACCTACGTAGATATGACGAGGACTAATTGTTGAGGCATCTTACATGTCAACTGCAGAATGAATCGATAAAAAAATCACTACAGAACTAGTCATAACACCTCCCTCATTCGTCAGCACCTCCAAAAATGTACTGAAATAATTGACCACGAAATAGACCCACGTAGGCTCATGTTTCGGGAATCACTTTACATTTTCGAACTGAAACCTGCAATCATCTCACAACCAGATGATTCACAAACCCTTCCAACATGCAAAAGATCACAAACATCAGTGGGCCATCTCATTCCACCAATGAGATAGCCGCACACCACCATCACAAGCTCTTGGCAGACCAGTTAAGTTGTGGGCTTTATAATAAGGTCTCTCTCCACTCGCCACCAGACTGGTCTGAAGATATTCCCAGAAAGCAACGAAACGTTACCAAGTACACTGACATTTTGACAGCTACTCAGAAGTCTGAATGAATACCAACGTATGGTAGTGTAGATCGACGCATCGAAAACATTGAGCAGAAATGAAATAATGCAGAAGCAGCACTTGCACTGAACCTCGTTTCCGTACTAAAATATCCACCCAGGCTATATATATATATATATACATATATACATATATATATGGGGGTAGGGTTTTTTTTCAAGAATACTCCCCCAGTATCCCTGCTTGTCGTAAAAGGCGACTAAAAGGGTTGGCGGAGGGTTAGTGCCCCTCCCCGGAAAACAACTAACTAAAAAAACAAACAAGAAGCCTCGGACAAGGACTGACCAAACGATGACGACCCAGGACCGGACAAAGGACTTGGTAATGAGTACATGGAATGTAAGAGGAGCGATTGATGAGGTGAAAGAGAGAGAGATTGTCCAGGTGCTTGAGGGTGCGAAAGTGGATGTATGTGGAATAACTGAAACAAAATGGAGAGGAGAAAGTGTGAGAGAATGGGAGTATGGATGGGGTATATGTGCAGGAGTAGGTGAGAATGAGAGGGCAAAGAAAGGAGTATGTATAGTTGTGAGTAAAAGATGGAAGAAGAGCATAAGACAGTATGGATCAGTTGGGTCAAGGATTGTGTGGGTAAAGTTGAAAGTTGGAATACAAATGTGGGCGATTGTGTGTGTGTATGCGCCAACGCAAGATCGTGCTAGAAGAGTGAGGGAAGAGTTCTGGACAAATGTGGAAGTGTGCATGGAAAAGTTTGGAAGGAATGAGAGAGTGTTTTTGATTGGTGATATGAATGGTAAAGTTGGGAATGTGAAGATGGATGGAATAGTTGGTGAGTGGCGTGTGCCTGCTGAGATAGATGAGAATGGGAGTGCGTTAGTGGACATTTGTGCTGGGAGGGGGTTGGTGATAGCCAATACCCTCTTCAGGCATAAAATGAGCCACAGGTATACATGGCGAGTGATGAGAAGGGTGGGTGGTGAACTGAATGAAAGGAAGGCAATGATTGATTATGTGTGTGTGGATGAAAGGATGCGAAGATGTGTAAAGGATGCAAGAGTGTATAAAGGTTGGGGGAGTGGACTTTCTGACCACTACTTGGTGGTGGCCAGAATTAGAATGCAATTAAGATGGAGGAATAGAAGAAGGGAAAGACGAGAGGAAGGAGTAGTTGGAAGGAGAGTGGAAAGGTTACAAGAGGATGAGAAAAAGGCAGAGTATAAGAGAGAAGTGGAGGAACGATTGGGCAAATATGAATTGGAGCAGATGGGAGACGTGGAAGGTATGTGTAAGATATTTACAGAAGAAATATGTGCAGCATGTGATGTGGTGTGTGGAAGGAAGAGAAGACGGAGGAGGGTGCAAGGAACAGCGTGGTGGACTGAAGAGGTGAAACAGGCTGTGGCACAAAAGAAGAAAGCATACAATGAATGGATGAGAAGTAGGGGCGTGGAAGAAGTTGAGAGGCGGAAGAGAGAGTTATATGCAGAAAGAAAGAGAGAGGTGAAAAGATTAGTAAGAGAGAGTAAGAAGAGAGTAGATGAGGAATTTGGAAGGAATTTGAGTGTAAAGTGGAGGGACTGTAAGAAAATGTTCTGGAGAGAAGTGAAAAGAGTAAGAAAGGGTGGAAGTGAAGTTACCAGGGGAGTGAAAGATAAAAATGGTAGATTACTAGTGGACAAGGGAGAAAAAGTGAACAGATGGAGAGAACACTTTAAGGAATTGTTGAACGTAGAGGATGGAAGTAATGCGAGTATAAGTGGCTGGGGAATGGCTGGGAGAAGGAGGGAGGTGAGAAGACAGGAAGAAATCAGTAGGATAGAAGTTGTGGAAGCATTGAAGAAAGTTAAATCGGGGAAAGCCCCAGGAATTGATGGAGTGTGTGGTGAAATGCTGAAGCATGGGGGAGAGATAGTAGTAGAATGGATGTGGAAGATGTGCAGATTGGCCTGGGAGGAAGGTAGAGTCCCGGAGGATTGGAAGTCAGGTGTAATTATTCCCTTGTACAAGGGAAAGGGGGAAAAAGAAGTGTGTGGTAATCATAGGGGCATTTGTCTTCTTAGTATAATAGGAAAAGTGTATGGTAGGATACTTATAGACAGAGTTAGAGAAAGAACAGAGAAATTAGTTGGAGAAGAACAGGGAGGCTTTAGGAAGGGAAGAGGTTGTGTAGATCATATATTCATTCTTAGATCTTTAGTGGAAAAGTTTCTAGAGAAGGGAATGAAGTTGTATGCGGCTTTCATGGATTTGGAGAAAGCATATGACAGGGTGGATAGACAAGGATTGTGGAAAGTGTTAAGAATATATGGAGTAGATGGGAAGTTGTTGAATGCTGTGAAGAGTATGTACGATGGTGCGAAGGCTGCAGTGCGTGTGGATGGTGAACTAAGTGAATTTTTCTCTTTGAAAGTTGGGTTGAAACAGGGATGTGTCATGTCTCCATGGTTGTTCAATCTGTACATGGATGGGGTAATAAAAGAGGTACAAGGTAGGGTAGTGGATGTTGGAGTGGCCCTCGTGAGAGAGGATAGTGTTTGGAAACTCCCTGTACTGTTGTTTGCAGATGATACTGTGTTGTTGAGTGAAGACGAAGGGGAGCTGCAAGGCTTGGTGGATGAGTTTGAGAGAGTGTGTAAGAAACGGAATCTAAAGGTGAATGTAGGGAAGAGTAAAGTGATGGTCTTTGAGAGAGGTGAAGTTAGTGAATGTACACCGATGTTGGATGGTGAGGAATTGGAAAATGTGAGTACGTTTAAGTACTTGGGTAGTGTGATGAGTAAAGATGGAGGTTTGGAGGGTGAAGTGTTTGAAAGGGTACAGCAGGGAAGAAAGGTTGCTGGTTCTTTGAAAGCAGTGATAAGAAACAGGGAAGTGAGCATGGAAGTGAAAAAGATACTACATGACAGTATTGTGATACCAACTCTAACGTACGGAAGTGAAGCTTGGACATTGTTGGAAGGACACAAGTCAAGAGTGAGAGCAGTGGAAATGAGTTATTTAAGAGGAGCCTGTGGAGTCACATGGAGAGACAGGCTGACGAATGAGGATATAAAGGAGCGTTGTGGTGTGGATGTGGATGTGATAGGAAGCGTTATGAGGAACACACTGAGGTGGTTTGGCCATGTGGAGAGGATGGAGGGTGAAAGACTGACGAAGAGAGTGTATGTGAGTGAGGTGGAGGGGAGAAGAGGGAGGAGGAGGCCGAGGATGAGATGGAGGGATGGGGTGGAGAGGTATATGAGAGAGGGAGGTGTGAGTTGGGAGCAGGGCAGTGAAATGGCGGGGGACAGGGCGACTTGGAGGCGATTTGTTTGTGGCCACCCCAAACAGGATTGAGGCGTCTGGCAATATATATATATATATATATATATATATATATATATATATATATATATATATATATATATATATATATAGCCTGGGTGGATATCTTAGTACGGAAACGAGGTTCAGTGCAAGTGCTGCTTCTGCATTATTTCATTTCTGCTCAATGTTTCTATATATATATATATATATATATATATATATATATATATATATATATATATATATATATATATATATATATATATATATACTTCTATATACATGTTATAAGTAGGGCCCCGCAACTAACGTTTTTTAGACAAGCGATTTCAAGTCTAGCGACAAAAACCTTGAAACTAGCGGCTCTGTGGCAAGTGTCGTTTAGAGAGCGAGCCGTGAGCCACATTTCGACGCGAAAACGTCGGAAAATGAGACGCGCGATAATATGCGAAAATAATTTTTTCGTCCTTCTTTGTCAACACTGAACATTGTGGGCTCAATAACAATATGGAAACAAAGATAATCATTTTTGCAAACATTTTGCAATGGAAAAGCTATTAGTTAATCCCGCAATTTTTTCCTGAGGAAGCATTAACAGATAATTAAAAAAAAAAAAAAATCTCTATCTGTATACCTAGGCTCCTTCCCCCCAAAAAAGAGGAGTAGCCGATACAGGACAACACACACACTCAATTTGCTCATTCACACACACACACACGCTTACTCGTATCTTGGCCCCAATGGGAGAAGGGACAGATCCCCATCGTACCACACTGCACGAGGGTCAACTGCGCAGTGCAGTCACCGACATCCACATCAGGGCCCGACAGCAGAGCTGGTTTACCCCTGTCACAACATAATGGATCCATCCCCCTACCCGCTCCTGACCTGATCATCTGATCAGATCAAATGCGGGAGATTATCCCCTCGAGGCTGCAACTCCATTTACTCATTCACAATTTCTCTCCAGTCATCCCTATCATGCCCAGCCACTCTTCCTTGCTCTACAGATATTCCTATCGCATCTAACGCTCTCTTCACACTGTTCATCCATCCTATTCATGATCTTCCGCTCAGTCTTACACCTCTTACATCCGATCCAGTTATCTTTTTCGTCAATCGCTCTTCATCCATTCTCTCCATATGCCCAAACCATCGCAACACTCTCTGCTCAGCTCGATCAGCCATCTCCCACATAACTCCAATTCTCCTTTGCACTTCATTTCTAATCAATCCATACACGTCACTCCACACATACTCCTCAGACACCTCATCTCCATTACATTCAAACTTTTCCTCTCTGCTAAACCCATATTCCATGTTTCAGCCCCATACAATGCAGTCGGTACCACTACACGCTCATATAGCCTTCTCTTTACATCCATTCTAAGCGAACGATATCTAAACACTTTTCATTCCTCCCAGCACCTTTCCTACTTCATGCATTCTAAACGTCACCTCTACATCTATTCTTCCATCCACAGCAACACATGACCCGAAATACTTAAAACACGCTACCTCCTCAAGCAACTCACCATTCAAAACTATATTCATCCTCCTACCATCTACCAACCTCGTATATTTCACCACTTTTCTCATATTCTCATTTACTCTCAATTTCCTCCTTTCACACACCCTTCCAAACTCCTCTACCAATTGTCTCAATCTCTGCTCTAAATCATCCACCAATGCTGTATCTTCCACAAACACCAGTTGATAAGATTCCATGCTTTACCATCAGCATTAACATTCACCTTCCTTACAACACCATCCATATAAATATTAAAAAATCAAACCAAGGCGACTTCGCACATCCCTGCTGCAGCCACATTCTCACGGGGGACTAATCACTCACAGTATTTCCCATTCTTACACACACTGTATTATTTATAAAAAAGTACTTTTTCACCCCTTCTAACAACCTACCTTCAACTCCTTACAAACTCAAAACAATCCGCAAAGCCACCCAATCTGTTCTATCATACGCTTTCTCTATGTCCATGAACGCCCCAAACACATTGTTACGTTTTGCCAAATACTTTTCACACACCTGTCTCACAGCAAACACCTGATCCACGCATCCCTCCCTCTCCTAAAGCCACACTGCTCATCACGAATCACTCCCTCTGTACCCCCCCTCTCTCCCTCTTAATCAACATTCTACCATACATCTACCTACAACACTCAACAGACTAACACCCCTAAAATTAGTACATTCATACTTAGCACCCTTACATTTATACTACGGAACCACACACGCGCTTGCCCAGTCAATCGGCATACCACTCACAAAACACACATTCAGCAGTCTTACTAACCACTCAACAATAGTCGCTCCACCACCTAAAACACATTCCACAGCACACCCGTCCATATCTGCTGCAGCGTTCCCTGCTTTCATTTCCTTTACTGCCTCCTGCACTTCCTCCATCATGATTCATGAATCATTCAACTCTCCCAACACATTTATTCCTTGCACCCTTCCATCTGCCACACTCTCAGCCTCCCATTCCTCCTCTGCATTTAACAAAATACTCTGCCCATCTCTTCCTCACTAGATCCACCTCAGTTAACATCCATCCATCCTCTGCTTTTACTCGCTCTTCCTTGTCAGACTCTCCGCCTCACATTCTCTTCACCTCTTTCCAAAACATTTTCTTATTCTGTTGATCATTCTCAGTCAACCGCCTACCCACCTCTCATCTACTGGGACTTTAGCATCACGCTCAGACCTTCTCGCCGTATTCCTCTTTTCCTTACAGTACCTCTCATATGACACCTCATCCTTCCTCTGCAGCCACACTTCATATGCATGGCTCTTCTCAACTACAGCCATACTCACTTCTTCGCAACGCCGTTCACTTGCCTTTCTTACACCACTACCCTCTCGTCTCACACCACACACCTCTTCCGTATACCCCACCACAGCTCTCTTACACAAATGCCATTCCTCCTCCACACCGCCATTTTCCTGATCTTTCACTGTGTCCCACTCATCTTTCAACTTCTGATACTCCATCATTTTCTCTCATTTTTCCAACTCACTGACTTTCAAAACCTCCCTGCAACACCCAATTCTCCTCGCTCTCACCCACCTCATACCTACTCTAAAATTTCCCTCCACCAGGTAGTGGTCAGACATTACTCCACCCTCTCCTCTCAAAACTCTCACATCCAACAATCTTCCTCTTACATTCCTGGACACAGTCACATAGTCCATCAATGCTTTGTCAACAACCCTTCCACCCTCCTGTCTCACCCACGTATACTTATAAATATCTCTTTTCTCAGACAATGTATTTCCAATCACCATCTTCGCACATTAAACATCCCTATCATTCTTTCCCCTTAATCGTTTCTTATGGGCACACCATGCATGCCAGACACCTTCAACTGCTATATTTCCCACTCTAGCATTCAGATCTCCCATCATTACCACATTCACATTTGCACCAAAACTCTGCAGACACTCATCAACGTCATTCCAGAAAGACTCCCTCTCTTCTTCAACCCTTTCACTACCAGGCCCAGATGCACTCACAAATACCCAAAACTCACGTTCAAATTTCGCATTCACCCACATCAGTCTCGATGACACCTCCTTCCATTCAATCACACACTGTTGCACTTCCGGGCTCACTAACAAGGCCACTCCTTCTCTCGCTCTTCCTTCCAGTCACACTTCCAAACTTAGACACACCTTTCCCTTTAATCATTGTTTCACGCAAAGCTAACACATCCAATTTTCCTCTCACAGTTATTTTCCCCGTCTCCTCCCTTTTACCCTCAATTGCACAACATCCACGCACATTCATAGACCCAGTCTTCAGAGTTTGGGGATAACTCAATCCCCCTTCCCCGTCTTTTTTTTTTTTTTTGATAATGAATGGAGGAAGGAAAAACAAAGGAAAAAAAAAGTCCATGTGCCTAAAGGCATCCTCCATACATAAAATACTTATAACAATTGGAATTAAAATTGAAAGGATTAAATGTATGTGGGAAGCAACTCCCAGGAAACGAATTCTAGAGAGTAGTAGTTCTTGGGATAAATGAATTTTGATAAGCAGAGGTTCTGCATTGTGGGGGAGAGAGTGTGAGTTCATGGGCGCTCCCAGCTGCCCGAGTATTTCGGGAGAAAATGTGAAGGGGAGGCACAATTGAAGCTAGTTCGTTAGAGCACTTACGGTAAAAATATCGATAAAATAGTGCTAAAGAAGCAACATCTTTACGTACTAATGACGGAGGAAGGTCCTGAATTATGGCAGGATTATTGATTAATCTAATGGCTTTATTTTGAAATTTGTCCAACTGCCTCAATGCAACCGCTCTACATCCACTCCACAGTGGTGAACAGTATTCGATCTGAGAACACACATGACTTGTATATTGTGGCCATCTGCTCGTCAGTGAAGAACTCACGAACTCTGTTCATATGTCCCAGTTTTTTAGAAGCATTTTTAGCAAGGATTTAACGTAAGCTGTCCAGCCTAGGTTGCGGTTTAGAGTAATACCTAAGATATCAACTGTAGTGGATATGGGAAAACTGACATCATTTAGAATTATTTGAGAGTCTGAGGGATTCTTTCTATTGGAGAAATTAATGTATTTAGTTTTCTGAGCATTAAATGAGACCAGATTTTTTTGTCCCCATTGATTAATTTTAGAAAGGTCCTGGTTCAAAGGAATTGCTGTGTTTATTGGGAATTTATAATACCAAATTATGTAAAGGAGGTACTAAATGTGAAAGAACTATGAAGGGTCGAGTCATCAGCATAAGAGTGTACTGGGTTGTGCGTGACAGATAGGAGGTCATTTATATGTATGAGAAAGAGGATTGGGGCCAAAACTAATCCCTGAAGCACGCCAGCATTTATGGAATGAAACTGAGAATAAATTCCATCTACCATGACCCGTATTTTTCTACTATGAAAGTAAGAAGAAATTAGAGGAACCAGTGATGCAAGGCCATATTGTGACATCTTAGACAATAAGGTCTGGTGCCATACTCTGTCAGATGCTTTTGAAATATCAAGTGCTACTGTGTGTATTTCACCATGTTGGTCTATTGTTTTGTTAATCTGATGGGTAAGAAGGCAAAGAATATCTACAGTTGAACGTTCCTGTCTAAATCCATACTGCCGACCATTGATCAATTTATTGATTTCTAGATGTTTGACTCTGTGTTTGTTAATTAGTGTCTCAAAAACTTTACAGAGAACGGAAGTTATTGCAATTGGTCTATAGTTTGATGGATCAGACGTTGCCCCATTTTTAGGAACAGGATTGATATTTGCTTCTTTCCAAGGGGCTGGAAAAATTGAGGTACTGATGCATAAGCGGAATAATTTTTCTTATACAGGAGACAACACTGAGGAGCAATTTTTAAGTACTATTGAAGGAATTTCATCTGCACCAGTGGCTTTGTCTGCTGATAGATTCTGTAATACGGCTTGTACGTGTCTGGTGTGAATCATGAAAGGAGGTATTTGAGGGGAATCAAAATCAAGTACAGGAATATTATGATTTTCTGAATTTAGAGTTGAGTTTGTTGAAAAAATGTCAACAAGAAGGTTGGCTTTTCCGCGTGGGTCACTTATATAGTTGCGGCGTGCGAATCTGAGATTGTTATTATCGTGCCCTGGCAATGTACCATTCAAAAGTGCGTCTGATTTCGTGTATAATATGAGATGCATGTGATTCGTGTATAATACGTTCGTGTATAATAATATTCATGTATAATATATTCGTGCATAATAATATAATTCGTGTATAATATGATACGAAATCGGACGCACTTTTGAATGGTAGGTTGCCAGGGTACGATAATGACAACCTGACTCGTGCGCCGTGACTGTAGATTTCCATTGGGGGACTGTAACGGTGGAATGGAAGAGGTGGTAGTGAAGTTAGTTGTAAATGAATTAAGGGTTGACCAGAATATTTTGTTATAATATGGATTGTTTAGTAGTTTGTTAGCTTGTCTGTGTAGAAAGTTTGATTTAGAAAGATTGATAATAGTTTTGGCATGGTTTCTAATATTTTTATAATAGTTAAAGGCTTCTTTGGTTTTGGTCATTGTATAAGTGTTATAGGTTATTGTTTTATGTTCTGTTACTCTAGCACAATTGTGGTCAAACCATTTAGGAGAATTACATCTTTTTCTGTATCTATGATGGGGAATGAATGTTTCCATGCCGACTTTAATGAAATCCTGTATGTTGCCCAATGTGGGATTTGCAGCATGGGAGAAAAAGGAAGTCCAAGGAACATCCAGGAGAAAATTTTGAAGTCTCTCCCAGTCTGTCCTTTCGTAGTGCCATTTAGTCATCACGACAGGTTCAGAGCAGGAGGGTGTGGTAGGTGTGAAACTGGTGGCTTGAGTCAGACAATGATCCGAGGATCCAAGGAGGGACTTCACTTCGACATTATAATTATCTGAATTGGTTGTTAGAAACATGTCCAATAGGTGGGGATTTTGATCGGGGTTGTCTGGTACACGGGTGGGTTGACTGACTAACTGGGTGAGATTAAATGAGTCTGCAAATAGCTTACATTCAAGACCAGAGTCATCAGTTCTGGGTGAATAAGTGTGCCATTCGACATTATGGACATTAAAATCACCCAGAATAGTAATTTCTGAAGCAGTATTAATGTTGAAGACACTTAGTTGTGAAGACAGAGAGTCAAATAAACTCGGCTCTGAAGGGGCATTAGGGGAACGATAAACACAACAGAAATACTTAATTTTACCAAAAGAATTTAATTTGTGTATGGAATAGTCGAAAAAAGGACAAATAAATTTAGTAATCTCCTCCAGGGCAATTTCTGATTTAGCAAGGCAACATACACCTCCTTTGGGTCTGAAATTTTGAATCAAGATATAACCAGGAAAATTAAATCTAGCTATATCAGAGGTGGAGCTTACTTGAGTCTCTGTCAGAAATAGCAGATCAGGGGATTCAAACTGGAGGAAATTTTGAACAGAGTTGATGCTGGAGTGAAGTCCCCTAATATTGCAAAAGAAAATTTTACTGCACTGACGAGCAGATTTAGGGCGCCGCAACACTGGAGGCTGCACAGTCGCTTGATGACGACCGGGAGGGCCCTGTGCAGACAACCCAGCCCTGCCGGTGGTGGTCACCCGAGAAACCATCGCACTGATTCCCAGTATAGCAGCAGCCATGGTTCTTTTTATGGGGGGGAGAACAGTGATGTGTTGTGGAATGAGTATGATATGTAATGACAAGATCGGTGTTTTTTTGAGAGAGGATAGCTGGTTTAAGGTAATGTAATATACTGTGGATGTGTGTGTTGTGTAAAGAGGGCAGCCTGATGCCCTTCGGTGTGTGAGGCAGAAAGATGTGTAACCAGCTACCAAGGCCTAGGAGAGAAAATGGAATCCAGGCTATTCCTTGAGCCTTCCATAACCTTGGCGGTAGTGCTTCCCTGGCCGGGGCTACCTACCCCTACTTCCCCCTGTCTCACTGTAGGAAATAAAAATACAGAGGAGGGGGTCCCTAGTCCCCTCACCCTGTCCCTTTTAGTCGCCTTTTACGACAAGCAGTGAATGTGGTGGCAGGATTCTTCCTAACACAACCTGGCCGCGGGGTGGTAGTACAGGTACCACCTCACAGTGTGGCCAGACTGTGTGTGTGTGTGTGTGTGTGTGTGTGTGTGTGTGTGTGTGTGTGTGTGTGTGTGTGTGTTCTTGGTGTCCGAGACTTGTTTGCCTAAGATATCGAAACTTTGAACAGAGTAGACCTCTGCCCTAATTAGGTTTTGGGTATAATGAGACCAGCAAAGATTTCCTTCTGCACTCAGACCATGTGATGGGGGTCCCGTTTTGTGTAGGTGGGAGGTTAGTGGTGTATATGGGAGGTTTATTAACCTAGAAAAATTATATTATATACAGAGGTAGACCTCCACTCCGACCATGTTTTAGGCAGGATGGGACCCCCGGGACCGCCCTAGTAGGCAGGATAGGACCTTTGGGGGTAAGTGAAATTTTTGTACAATTTTAAACCTCCACCCCGATGAAGTTTTTGTCATGAGGGGACAACTGAAGATTCGTATCTTCAAGATGCCTATAAATATAAGAGTACAGGTAGAGAGGTAATTAACGTGAATTATAATGTGTGGCAGCAGGAAAAGTATGGCTTAAAAGATGTGATAGTACCGGTATTACCTTTTGAAAAATCATATGAAAAAAAAATCCAACTTATAAGAGATTATTATTATAAGATTCAAAAGTCTGCATGCGAGTTAATGGAATTATGGCCAGATCCATGTACTCTCAATTGACAGTTTTGCCGTTATAATTTCCTGTTCCAAATTCAGGATGTTACCCACCTCATTTATTATTGGGAAGTACTGTTCGTGTGATAAGGTATCGGAAGCTCATCACAAACTGCCCTTTTTATTATTTTTTGTCACAATAATCAGGGTAATAAGTCTATAATAATCTGAGAAAAATTGACTTTAACATGTCATTATTATTTATAATACTTCTTTGCTGGTTCCCCCCTCCCCCATTTTACAACACCAGATGCATAGAAAATATTGTGATGTATTGTACATATCTTGCCTGTACTAAGCTTATTTTCCTCTTTAGCAGTGAGAAGACTGGTATTACTGGTGACAGCACAAATGGGCGGCCAGTTACTGAAAGCAGTGATCATAAAAACTGGGACGTCAAAATGCCAGACCCAAATTTGACTACGCTGGTCACTGCCTCACAAGCATCGCCCACCGTTGTTCTCTCTCGAGTAATCTTTCGGACTTTCATGTTGGACATTACGCAAGGCTTCACCCTTTTCATCGTGCCCGAACTCCTCCTCTTCACCACACCTTGGCTCTTGGGGTAAGCTAACCAGAGTGTGTGTGCTCAGAGTCTGTGATTTCATAAAGAAAATATACCAAGCATTAACAACACTGTCGTTGTTATGATTGTCGTCGTCGTCGTCCTCCTCCTCATCATCATCGCTACAACCCCACACGAAAATCATGGTCATCATGATCTCAGAAACCCTGCATTCACGATCTTAGAGCCCCTAAACTGGGAAACAGCAATTAGAGAATATGCTTTGCTTATTCTCTCAGTTATCTCTCATCCTTTTCCTTGTCTTTTTTCCTTATACTCTTCTCTATTCTTCCATAACACAATATGGTCTTCGTCTTCCAGCAGTACTCTGTCTCATTTTCACGGACTTTCTTTGGCACTTCATCTGTGTGCAGTCTTTGAATATGTCCACACCATCTCCATGTATTCTTCTTTATCCACATATCAAAGCCACATTTTACTCCTAGAACTATTTCTTGCCTTCCAGGGTTCTCAAAAATTTCACCGTTACTAAAGTCATCCAACCTGCTTATGCTGGGGCCTTTTCTGAGAATGTTCATCTTTGGAGCCTGAACCCTCGAGAGTTCTCCGTCATTCATAGGCCAACTTTCACTCCCAAATGGAAGTGTCTGAAACAGCACCTATTCACAGTAAAGTCCTTTGGTACATATTCAACTGTAGTCCTAACATTCACAAAAAAGAGTGGTTTTCTACACTGTGTCAAAAATGTCAAAAAATACATTAATAATGTGTTTGTGAATGTTGAGGCTGCAAATAAATCATAATCTTTCGCATCTAAACAATCTTTCCCCCTCAGATTGCCGTCATATTTAGTTACAGATTACTTTTCTACCCTTATGTGGTCCTTCACATTACACAAAACTGCAAGGACCCTCATCATTATCATTCGAGTTTGTCAGTATCACGCCTGATGTGAAAATCCCGCTCGGTAACATTCGACGCACATGCTTTCAGTGAAATGGACTTGTATGAGGGAGCACTGGTTGGTGGTGGTGGGGGTGAGTGAGGGTGGGACATGTAGGGATGTGTGGAGGGAATTCAAAGGGTGAGAGATGGGAGATGAGGGATGGGGGGGTGAGGGATAGCAGACAGTGGGGGAGTGATGAGGGGTAGGAGACAGTGGGAGAGTGGGGGTAAGATGTGGGGGGGATTATGGATGGGGGATGGAAGTGTATTCGCTTCCAAGTGTTGGAGTGGAATCACCCAGCACTCGGCCGCTGCTGGAAGTACAATGAAAGACAAAAGTCGTGTCCTGAAATTTGGTGAAAATATCTGCTGAAAGGCTAATGTTTTGGTGCGTTTGGCTTTGCGTCATACGGAGGGTTGGCGGCACTGACGTGAGTTGCCATTTGCTCCAGGTGACGAGCCTGAGGATGAGAGCATATCTTTAATAACTAAGCAATATTAATATATATACTTCTGTTTTTCCATCTGCTAATTTTGGAAGGAGGTAATGAAAGTAAGGCAGTGTGGAAGGGGAAATAGTAGGGGAGTGAAAGATAGGAATAATAGATTGTTGGTGGAGAAGAGAGAGAAATTGAGGAGATGGAAAGAGCACTTTGACGATTTGTTGAATGTAGAGAGTGAGAGCAGTGCGAGTATAAGTGGTTGGGGAATGGGTGGGAGAAGAAAAGATGAGAGGAGGAAGGAAGAGATCAGTAGGGCGGAAGTAGTGGAAGCGATGAAGAAGATTAAGTTGGGAAAGGCCCCAGGAATTGATGGAGTGTGTGGTGAAATGCTTAGGTATGGGTGTGAGATTGTTGTCGAGTGGATATGGAAGTTGTGTAGATT
>NC_137048.1:9078113-9135613 GCF_032717465.1 Coenobita brevimanus
TATTAGTGACAAAAGATCATTGACTGTACTAATGTAACAAAGTGGCGATTTGCAGCAACGACAGACGAGTACAAAACGCCATGGCACGTAAGTACTTTGATGAAATTCTCCCCAGGGCAGTCATCTGTTACCATTATCCCTTCCAGTGGTTTCCCTAATGAAAGAAAAAGTATTTTTTGGAGTATATCTGTCAATATTCGACTCTCAGATTGATTAAGCTCGTGATGGCGTTTGCTCAGTTCAAGCCATGTATGACCATAATCAGCCATCATAGCCTCTTTGGGAGATCATCACACAAACCCTGCTCCAATCAATAGTTGTCAAAGTTATGATGTTCCATTACAGAACCAGCTGACACTGCTGCCAGTGCACGTGCACATGATGTGAGGAAACTTGCCTTCTCTGTTTTCCATTTGGATTATTTTTCTTTTGGTTACTTAACTGAACAAATACTTTGGGCTTCAGCTAAGACTGTGTCTGACTGCTCCCTACACCCTGAAGTTTCAGTGACAACTCACCAGGCAGCTTTTGAATTTATAAAACCACAGCTCACACCTCAGATATACCAATTGATTGTCTCGGAACCTTTACTTTTTTTTTTTTTTTTTTTTTTTTTATACAAGGCATTAAGAATGATTGTCATTCTTTCTTTTACAAGTTCCAACGCAAGTAAGGATTCTTCAGCGTATGTTTTTGCCGAAAAATTGAATCACGACCATCGCAAGGTCCATGATTACTTTGCCATAAATAATACGGTTTAATTCCTTCTAAGTTTCATCCCGTAACTTTATCTCTCCAGTCAGGTTCTGCCCACTTCTGAGTGACTGTCTTGGTTGATGCTTTTGTGATATTCTTTACTCAAATAAATATGCGTCGAATAATTGTTACTGTGGTGTGTGATACTGGGCCTTTTCAGTTACTACATATACAGATCTTATGCAGTCTTACGACTGTTTTCATTCTATGATGGTATTATATGTGATCTTTGATGCCAAAAATATCCTTTTTGGTACAATGGTAGCAGTAAAACATTTCTTCTTACGGCTGTCTTTTTTCTCGAATCGAAGATTGCCCTATCTGTTATGTGATATGGGTCCTCAGTGATCATCCATATGCACCTCAGGTAAACTTATGTACCTGCACTGAAAATAGTTATAATCCTTTGATACCATGGTCCCCCTAATATCATACAAGAATTCCAGTAAAACTTTATCTTACAAGGTTTTCTTTAACAACAGCTCTGAAATAGGCACAGATTAGTTCCACTTCCCACTTATCGACCACCCACAGCCTTCCACCTCAGCCCTGTATACTTTAGAGGAGACAACCGAACTGGGTAATTGGTCCGTGTGAACGTTCTTCCGCGGGTGGTATGAAGACATTACATTCCGACGGGCCCCTTAAACATCCGAGTTTGAGAATAAAACGGTATTTGCGAGCCCTGAGAATGAAGTACCTTCATAATGCTTTCCTGAAATTTTAGTCATTCCCTTTCTTCTTTACTCTGATTTATTCTCTACACATACCTACCTAATCCAGTTCAGTGTTCTGAATGAAAACAAGCAATTGAGCATCGCCATGAGTGGGGCGTTCTTGTGGCATGGCAGACAATGCTCAGGATGATGGCAGGAGGAGGTCCACACTACGAAGGTTCCTCTACTGATGATTATCATCCATGCTATGTATCTCTTCCAAGGGATCTGCTTTACCTGAGGCTAGGAAATGGGTCAGAAAGGAAGTAGTAGCTGTCAGTGAACTACATTCATAATGCTCGCTAATAAATTTCCATTCTGAACCCTACAGTTTTCTTGTTTTTTTTTATTTATCATTTTTTTACAGCTAGATGAGAGAGAGAGAGAGAGAGAGAGAGAGAGAGAGAGAGAGAGAGAGAGAGAGAGAGAGAGAGAGAGAGAGAGAGAGAGCAGACGGACATTATTCAGTTGAAATATCGGTTCACAGCATACACTTTTCTGGAAGTGGTGGAAAAATAAGATAATCTCGAAGAGTAAAAAAGAAAGGATCAAATAATACTTTTAAAACCTCTTCAGTGATTTTTCCAAAGCTGAATGAAATTCTTTGCTTTAACCAGAATAAAAATAAGTAATCTTTGGGATGAAGCTATTGACAAGATTTTTCAAACCATTTAAATACGAGAGGTGGCTTCTAAGTTGAATTTCATAATCTGATGATAGTACAAGTATATTATGGAAAATGTCTTTACTGAACAGGTTAAGGGGTAATGGTATGCATACTTTTATTATTTTGGCAGGTTGCTGATTACGTTCACGATCGACGAAAGTGAGGCTGAATGGCACGGGTATTTGTATGCAGTGACGCTATTCCTGGTGAGCATGTTCACAGCACTGGTCAAAAATTGGAGTCACAACGTCATCCAGATGTTGGGACTCAAGATTCGAACTGCTCTCATGACTGCAGTTTACCGCAAGGTGACGTACATTACAATGTAATCCCAAATGTACATTTCAGTGTAATTCCACATCATATCCCTAAAAAATAACGGGATGCCTGAGCCCGTGCTTTATGTTTGGTGTTCAGCGATTCATACGAGTATAGCATAACGGCATCAGTCAGGGTGATGGGTATGTTTATTCCCAATAAGGTGTTCAGCTGTGTTTAATCATCCTGAACAACACATGACACAGGGAATGGATTTACTCTCTCTCTCTCTCTCTCTCTCTCTCCCTCTCTCTCTCTTAACTGTGAAGGGGTTCCCTCCTAAGTTAATCATTAGGTATTACAAAAAAAAAAAAAAAAAAAAAATCACAAACAAGCACGAAGGAGCATTCAGAGAATGAAACACTCCTACCCACCGAACAGCTGATTTTGCCTGCGACCATGACCAAAGACCGATTGCTCTCAAAATCGAATTACAGTGATCCCTTGGCTACCGCGTACCTGGTAGGCTAACAGCACTTCATTATCACCGCAAGGCGAAAATCTGCAATGCTGGCACTTTAACACATATTTCCACTAAAATAAACATCTTTATCGCTCGCCTGAGCTGGGCCGAGCCGAAGACTCACTAGCATTGGCCACTCGCATCAGCACATGACATCATCACACGAGTGAGTTGTTTTCATTGCCCAGGACCTTGTAGCCGTGAATACTCTCTTGTCATCGGCCCACTCCATCACAGCTAGGGTTGATGGTGTGCTTCAAGAAGTGTTGCCCACGTCCCGGAATCATGAACATCAATAATTGGCATGAATACATGTTAATGCCTTATTTTCAATTATATAAATTCTAATTCTCATTTTTGTGATTAATAAACTCGTAAAATGAACATCATTTCGCATAAAGTAATCAAATACAGTATTTTCAAATGCACAGGAGTACTATACGACTAACGCTGCTTTAACCAGCTTTTGTTTTAAACCAATCCAGTCACTCAGACAGACCCCCTAACGTTAGTTTAAACAGCAGACATACGGTACCGATTCACTTCATCTTCTCTCTGGCTGTTTTCTACATTCTTCGAATCGTTTTTATGTTAGTAAACGATTGTTATCTGATGATTTTCTTTTCCCTGTTCTTTGTATCAGTGTTCATCCAGATTCAATCTTGTCTATCAGGCGTAATGGCAGACTTTCTAAAACCCACTCACATCTACTGAAATTTATTATTACAAGCCTAGCTTACATATTCATACCCTAGCCTAGCCTGATCTAAATTATTTAACCTAACAAAACAATATGGCCTAACCCAACCTAAAACAACAACCACACAACAAACCAAACCTAACCATCCTAACCTAAGCCAAACCTAACAACCTAACCCAACCTAATCCAGTGTAAACTAATTAACCATAATCTAGTTCAGTGTAACCTAACCTAAAGAACCGTAACTTAACCAAACACGTCGAAATAGCACAAAATAGAATAAGTTAGATTAGGATAATAAATTTGAATTAAAGTATATATTTAAAAGGGAAATAAACGATCAAACAATTCTTTTACTACCGCCTAACGTTCACTAGCGGTCGATCAGCCGACTGTTTATTATCGTTACCTAGGAAGGCGAGGAAATATAGTTTTTTTTTTTCAGTGTGTGTGTAATGCACCGGGTCGGTCAGGATCACTTGATGGTCGTGATCGTCAGCTTTTACCCTCCCGGAAGGGAGCTGAGAGCTCATATAGTCCGATCTAAGGGCAAGGCTGTGACCTTCACACACGCACACACCCGTCCCCTTGCTCAAGGGGGACAGTAACCACCCACTTCGTCAGTGAAACTTTTCGCAACCTGAGCGAGGCGCGAACTCCCGTCCACCAGTTGGCAAGCGAGAGCGTTACCACTGCACCAGCGTGTGTGTGTGTGTGTGTGTGTGTGTGTGTGTGTGTGTGTGTGTGTGTGTGATACCAAAATACCTCGTCTTCAGAACTGGTTTATAGGTAGCTTGTACCTTTGCAAACATGTTTTTGCAACGATTAGCGTTCGGCCCTCAAATGCTTTCGTTTGATTTTATATGGATTATTTTTCGTGAAATGTAGTGACCTTTGCGATTTTTTTTATTTGGTATGTAGGTAGCTTGTACCTTACCCAACAATATGTTTTAGCAGGCGATTAGCATTCGGCCCTCGAAAGCTTTTGTTTCATTAACCAAAGTGTTTGGTGTTGTGCAGTCACTCGATGCTCCTACATGTGTGACATCTACCCCACAGAATTAGTTTATTGTTTATTTATGATGTATTTATAATAATACACACTCATCTAAATCTGCTTTATTGAAATATCATCTAATAATTGGGAACGCCATAGAGTGATATGCTTATGACTGTTCGTGGCCTTTGTATTAGTCACGTCAACCTGTAGCGTCTCAACAATGACCTTTGTGTGTGTGTGTGTCATTTTTTTAAAGTAAAATTTTTAGTTAAAAGGTGCGCATTATATGGCAGGAATTGGGTTGTTACTAAAATTTTCGTTAGGTTTGGATAAGCTGGCACTGATAAAAGTAATTTTGTGCCAGAAATAGCATTAAAAATGCCGTGTGTGTGTCTCTGGCAGACCACAGGATTGCGTTCATCCTTTTGGTACAGTCGGGAATTGTAAACATAGTTTACCACTATTGTAGAAGTCGTCTGTGACAAAAATCGTTATAAGAAAACTATGGAAAACTTACTGTAATAAAAAGAGTACTGGTAAGGTCTAGCTCTCACTTCAGTTAAACAGTACATTTACGTCAACAAGTCTGTAGTTAGGTGCAACGATGGTGGCTGGTCAAGGGTTTAGTAAGGTACGTGTTTGAAGTAAAATATTAATATAATCTGTTATTGTGTCCTTGTCATCACTTTCTCAAGCTAACCATGCCTATGTGTGTTTCCGGTACTTACTATAACAGTATGTATGTATTTAGTAGGTATAGGTTGTCATAACAGTGCTGCCCTTATCGCCGGGGAAAGGGCTCAGGTGTGTGGGAAAGTGTAAATAGTAAACATGTATGCACAAGTGTGTGTGTATTTTTTTATACATAAGTGAAATATAAGATAAGTTATAGCTAGTAAGTGTTATAAGTGTTTTACAATAAGTTTTACAAGTGCATTGCAATAAGTGTTATTGTTCATCATTACTTGTGAAATAGTTTTTTTTTTTTTTTAAATTTAGGTTCTTTATTTACCATTCAGTACAAGCCCCAACACTCTGGGGAACACTGGCCCTGAAGGCCAAGCAGGGAGGGGTGCATGAGGAAAACAAAATCGGTATCATAGGGCATAGAAGGTACAGAAGTAGTTATCATTACAAGCACAATAATGAACAAAGACATACAGTGATACATACATGGTACAAAGTTGGCACAGTAATTATCATTACATGTTTTTAATATGAATGAGGTGGTACATAAATACACACGTATGTACCTACATATGCAGATTGAGAGGCACATATGCACACATGCATATACGTATATATCTATACATATATGTATATATTCACGCACATGTAGCCATAGACATACTTCATGTACAGGATAGGTACTCATGTACAGAGATATGGGTATGTGAACAGGCGGGCATACATATACATATGCAACATGCACATATATATGATATATTCATATATACATAACAGGAAGACATATACATACATATACACCCTAAGTTGATACATATACATAGTCACATACATATGTAGATAGATTAAAAAAAACACGATATGCTTTAGAAAATTACCTCTTGATTCAAAATCCCAGCACAAGGACAATACCAGCACATGCACCTGATGTGTGCGTGTGTGCGCGTGTGCGTGGACAACACACACACACACACACACACACACACACACACACACACACACACACACACACACACACACACACACACACACACACACACACACACACACACACACACACACACACACACACAAACACCAATAGTCCGATCATTGTCCTAGTGCCAGGGCATTACAATGAAAGGAATTCGAGGTGAAGGGTGAGAATGTCTTCAAGGACATCAAGATGTGTGATGAAGGAGGTACACAAAGCTGAAAACAAGAGTCCAGGGGGTCTGAAGGGGGCAATAACTGGGCAGTTAACGATATGATGGGATAATGCATCATCCACTGGATTGTGACAGAGTTTACATGGCCTGTTGGCGTCCGGTCGTCCGGTGATTTCCCCTGTGGAGTAATACCCCAGGCGAATGTGGGCGACGGCCACATCACAGCGGCGGGTGTGGGTGGGGTGCTTGCCGTAGGTGTGTCTCACGCCACAGTAGGTGTCATAGTGCTGGATGGTGACACTAGTGGGACGTTCAGCATCGGTACACAGGGCTAGGTCCTCCCTGGGCCCCTTGAGAAGGATTCTCCGGACAATTGCCGTAGACACAGGGAGATGAGTGGCAGCTAGGGGGAGGTTACAGGCAGCTCGGGCCAGGCGATCTGCCTGGTTGTGGCAGATGTGACCAACATGGGCTGGGATCCAAATTAAAGAAACCCTGAGATCAAGAGCATGAGCTTGATGGAGGCAAGAGTAGAGGAAAGCGAAAAGAGGGGAGGGGAGTCGGGGGGGGGGGGTTGCGAAGTAAGGCAAGGGCAGCTTGATAATCACTGATGATTAGACCTGGTAGATGATGAGAGAGAAGGAAGTCAAGGGCAGAGCGTATAGCAGATAGTTCACACTGGGTACTGCTGGCCCAGTTGGGAAGGCGGTGGGAGGTGGAGAAGACGGGGCAAGCAGAGTTAGTAAAGGCAATGCAAGCAGCTCCCACCCGGCCGTTAGCGAGAACAGAAGCATCAGTGTAGACATGAACGGGGGCGGGGGGAAGGGTAGGTGCGGGCTACGGAGTTAAGGGTTTCAGTGATGGAGAGCTGTGAGGAGATTGGTAAACAGTCAGAAGCAGTGGCAGAAGGTGTGTAGTGCACAGCAGGAGTCGTACGTGTCCAGGTAGGGGGAAAAGGGTCAGTAGGGATGGGAGTGACAAGATCAGCACGGATGCCGGCGGGATCACGGCCAGAAAGCTGGAGAGGACAATTGAGTGCTGAACGAATTCGTTTTAGTCAGGATGCCAGGCCTGGCACGTGATTATGCCGGATCCGATCTAGGTGAGTGGAATTTGAGAGAATGTCAACCAGTCGGGAGGAAAAGGATGAAGCAGGAGACGGGAAATGTGGTCAGACACTGTGTGGCAAAGCAGACTCCAAGCATATGAATGCGATCGGTGATGGGACACAGATTGAGTTCATGGAGCATGTTAACTACTCTGGCAGACCTGGGGCAGTGAAGAATGAGGCGCATTGCCCGATTTTGTACCACTTCAAGTGGTCGGAGCTGTGCTGGTGGGACAAGGGAAAGAGAGATAGCATGAGAATCAAGAAGGGAGCGAATATATAACGGGTAAAATGATCGACCGATGTGGATGCCAACCTCATGCGAGTCACAAGTGAGCGTGCCAAGGAGTTAAAGTCTGCGGTGAAGGTGGGTGCAGATAGTGGAGACATACTGGGAGGGGTTAAAGAGGGAAGAGAGGGGAATTTCGAGATATGTATAATCCTGCGCTACCTTAAGATGAAAGCTGAGGAGGATTATGGTTGTGCAAGGAAGCTTATGGGTGAGGGATCGTGTAAACAGTTTGGTTTTGTCAGTGTTGATAATCAACCCACAAGCAGATGCAGTCTGACCTAACTTAACTAGGAGACGTCGAAGAGTGATAGGAGAAGGGGAGTGGATGCAGATATCATCAGCATAGGTTAGGATCAGAGAGGAATCAGGGATAGGACCTAAAAGATGTAGGAGTCTATTCATGAGAAGATTGAAGAGAAAGGGGCTAAGGACCCCACCCTGAGGTGTGCCAAGATTGAAGGGCCAATAATCACTAACTACCCCGCAAAACAGAACCCGAGAGTGACGATGGGACAAGTAGCTTTCTAAGCAGCAGAACAGGTGGCTAGATACACCCAGGTGGGCAAGTTCGTCATGGATGACGTCACGGTTTGCAATGTCGAATGCAGCTTTGAGGTCAATGAAGGCTGTACAGGAGGAGGATGTGAAGTGAGTGAGTAAGAATTGCAAGGGAATGTTGTGTGCTTTGGCCTGGGTGGAAACCAAAAAGATGGGGAGAGAGCTGGTCCTGAAGAAGATCATGGAGCCTTGCTAAAAGAATTCTCTCGAGGACTTTGCAGATGCAGGAAGTCAGGGAAATGGGACGGAAATCAGAGGAATTAGCTTAGGGATGGGGATGATGGTGCTACGGGTCCAGTCTGCAGGGAGACTACCTTCAGAAAGACTCAGGTTGAACAGCGAGAGTAGGGGATTGCCAGGGACTTGAGCGATGAGTCTGAGTGTGGTGTAGGTGATCCCGTGATCACCCGGGGCAGTAGCCATGCCTTGCAGAAGCGCAAGGCACAACTCCTCACCGGTGATGGGGTGATCATTGAGGGGAGAGGGAGTGGAGCGAGCCTCTGCAATACGTGCTAGCCTGTTTCTGTTACCAGCCGAGAGGCGAGCCTTGATGGGGAGAGGCAGGGATGTCAGCTGAGATTGGGTGGACCATTTGTTAACTAGGTTGTTGGCATATTCCACAGGATTGTGGTGGAGAGGAGGGGAGGGGGACTTGTGTGACTGAACAACTTTGTTAACAAGCCGCCAAGCCTTAAACTGAGGAGTGTGTGTGTTAATATGCTGGAGAAAATCATGCCAGCACTCCTAGTGAACACTGTGTTAGGTCACGGAAGGACATGGCTGTGGTGAGATAGGAGTGGAAATTGTCAGCGGTGCGGTCAGCGTGGTATGCGGGCCCCTGCTCACTTCACTTCCTCCTCGCTGTCATGTAGACAGTGATCCCTTACCCACTCCCCAGCCTGGCGACCAGAGGTTTTTATATGATTGACTTGCAGCATATAAGGATCATGTTTGTACTATGGTAACTAGGGAGGTGTATAGTTCAGATGATGTGGTGAACGAATGACTGGCAAACCAGGTGGTGAGTATGTCCTTGAAAGTGGGTTGCAGAGGAATAGGGATATCAATCTTTTTCCTGACATGGCGGTGCTGGGCGTGTAGTATGGGAACGGAATATGTGACAAGGATGGCACTGTGGTCGGATATAAGAGTAGGGACAATGTCAACAGTGACAGCATGTTGTATTACATTGCTACCAAGGATGAGATCGAGATGGCCTCCCTCAATGTGAGTGGGATGAGGAGTGGGGAATGGATGCAGATGATGGTAATTGGCAAAGTCATGGAGACGATGACCAGCAGGAGAAACACGGGAACCGCCAAATGACGGATGAGAGGCATTAAAATCGCCCAGGTAAAAGATAGGTGAGGAGCGGTGAGTAGTTAAAGTGGTGGGGTCACCTTCAGTTGGACTGCGATAGACAAAACATATATACAAAGAGGCATCGTTAACAGTGAGGCGAAATAAATGAAAGAGGGAGGAATGAGAAGAGGCAGGTGATTTAGTAATGAGGGTGTGAGGAATAGAGTGACGGATGTATGTAACCAGGCCTTGGCCAGAGTGGATATGATAGCAGTGGTATCCCCGAAGCCGGGGTCTGGGGCGACGAGAGTGAGGGAAAGCCTCCTGAAGGCAGACAACAGCAGGGTGATGAGATGAAGCATAATGAGAAAGGTCAGCCAGGCGGCGGTGGATGCTCCGTATGTTCCAAGATAACATTTTATATTGTCTAGGTTAGGGAGCCATTAGGACAGGAGGGGAGAAGGGGAATTGTCATGAGAGAGTTGGGGAATGGATTGTTGGGGAAGTGCGGGAAAAGGAGAAGGAAAGTGGGTGGGGAGGCACGAGAGAGGGAGGTCCCAAATGTGCGGTTGCCAGGAGAGGGAGGGAGGGGGAGGGGAGAGGGTGGCAGAGAGGTGAGGATGTATGGGGTAAAAAAGTGGTGAGGGAGTACAGACAGAGGAGGCTTGTGTGAGAGGGTGAGGCTGGGACACAGTTAAGGGACAAGGCTGGATGGTGGTGAGACAGGAGGGAGGGAAGGAACAGGGATAGCTGCAGGTGTTGTATTTACCTGGGAGTTGGTTTGTGGGAGCTGGGAGGTAGGCAGAGAAGGAATATTAAGGTGAGAAAGGACATACAAAAGGAGACTGTATAGTTCCTCGTAATGTTGTTGAAGTTGATGGTCTGATGGGTGAGGCAGGGGGTGAGGGGGGGAGGGGTGAGCAGCTTGTTGTGGGGCATGTGGAGGGGCAGGGGCTGAAGGGGAGGGAGGATGGGGGCATGATGTAGAACCAATGGTGGGAGGGTGTATCGGCTGATGATTGGGAGCAGGAGTGGTGTGGGGGCAGGAGCAGGGGCAGGGTGGGCTGAGTGACAACTTGGGCAATCCAGGTGCCAAGCAGTGACGCCTACACGCCCACACCGTGGGCACTGGAACTGCGGTGAATGTAGGAGACGAGGGTGGGCAGCCATGGGGTCAGTGGGGGCTGGTGGCATTGGTGGTTAGGGCAGTTCTGGGAACTTAAATGAGTTGGGGTCAGGTGCACAGGGACTGGGAGAGTGAATGGTGGCGGAGTGCCTGACAGGGCAGGTTGTGGTTGAATGGGGGCCACTGCACAGACCATACCATTCTGCACACCGGCAGTAGCGTGAGATGTGGCCGGACTCATAACAGCGATAACACAAGGGCTGTGATGGCTTGGCCTCTACGAAGGTACAGGGGGGGAGGAGTAGCTCATAGAGGTATTCGGGAGAGGGGGAGTCGTCTCCCTCCCATACAACAATGACACGGTTGATGGGTTCTCCCAAAGAGTTGTACAGGCGACGTGCTCACTTGACACCAGGTATGTTGTGCAGGACTGTAACAGGGCAATCAGTTGCCAGGCGTTTCACAGGGTATTCCAGTACAAATATGACGCCCCCAGACCCCTCAGTTGTTAGGGTTTAGATGAGATCTGGATAATTCCTGTGGACGTAGGTGTTAGGAGGTGCAGGAGACATAAGGCGAACAGCTTTGGAGTGTCGAGTGATGAGGGGGTGAGTAGATGCATGCTGGCGCCAGACACCGCAGACAGCAGGTGTCCATGTGGAGGGAAATCCCAGGCGCACATACTGGTCTCTTGGTATGACAGGAGGGAGCTGGGGCCGGGGAGGCGGGTATGTGGCCACAGGAGAGGTGCTGATGGTGAGGGTAGAGGCAGGGTCATTAGGGCTGGAGGGGTGTGAATTAATAGCAGAGGGTCGTTCTGGGTGGTTGGCACTTGGTGCCTGGATGTTGGGGTCGGTGACTGCCAGTTCAGCACTCTCCCCTGCTGAGAAGCGTGAGGCACTAGCATCATCATCTCCACTAGCACTATCAAGCCTGATGCGTTTAATTGTTCCAGTAGTAGGTTCGTTGGATGCAGCAGGATCACCAACAGTCGAGGCTGAAGTGTGGGGGGCGTCAGTGTCTGGTGGGGTGTGTGACGGCGTACAACAGTTGGGGGGGCAGCACTGGGTGTAGTAGCAGTTTGTGTTGTGCTACTTGAGGGTCTGGCACCCCGTTTTGGTTTTGCTCTGCACTTCCCCTTACCCATAACACTGACCTTGCCGGGTATTAATGTTATTAACAGTGCACAACGAGTAGGAAGGATAGCCGAGAATGCCACACAAATGACCGGGGCAAGGGGCACACACGTCTGCGTGCCACCAAGGAGGGCTAGGACTGAACAATGATTGGAAATACCTTACCCTACCTGCTACAATGAAAGAAAACCAGGAGTGCACAGGCAAGAAAGAAAATGAGCTGGTTGACTATAACTAATTTTTTTCCCTCGTTACTCAGAAAATAACGGTGAATATATGAGAATTAGCATATTTATAATGTTAGTACAACAAAATGTAAGCTGTGTATAACATTAGTAATATTTTCACGATGCCCCTGACTAGAATAAGTTAGTCACAATTTGAGTATAATTAATTAACTCATATTCAACCATACTGCGTGAAACAGCCAGAGCATTTACTTCTCAAAGTGCAGTTACCCATAATCATGATGTCAAGTGCAAATACGTGCCGTAGTAGAGGGAAATTATTATAACTGATGCAAGAAGTGCATACAGAAAATCAAAAAGCTACTCTTTTCCCACACACCTGTGGGGCATAGTGGCGCTATGAAACGGGTGGAAAAGCCCATGGGAAGCCACATGAACAGGGTGATGTCTCATCCTTACAATGGTGAGTAAGGAAAAGTCGAAGATTTAGTGGAAAAATCTGGGTATTCAAAAGAAGGCCGGACAGTGATACTGTCAACATTCTGGTCAATGCTGCCAATGCTAGCCAGTGAGTACAAGGTCACTGGCGGTGGCGCGTGCTCAGATAAGCCGGCCAAAACAAGGAAAACTAGAATGGCACTCAGCAGAGAGCACACCTCCACCAAGGCCCAACATGCAGTTCCTTTTAATTCAGTCAAGTCTAATCCAATACGGAAAAAGACTACCCCCCTATAAGGCATATTTAAATCCGCTAGATCCGCAACTTTATATTGATCCGCGCCAAACTGTTCAGATTCGTACATACAAACATCCTAAAAATGCATGATTTTTTTTTTTCATGAAGATCCATGCAATATTCAACGAAAATTTTACGAAAATGTCGAAAAATGCCCTATCTTGCAGTATTAAAGAAAGTGAAAAAAAAAATCCTGGATCTGCACCTTTATACGGATCAGCAACAAAATGTAATGGAGTCTATTCTGGGCCCAGGCCCATTCTTCTACCAAGTTTTGTGGAAATCTGTCGAGTAGTTTTTGTGTAATCTTGCTCACAAACCAACCAACGAACAATCAAACAAACGGACAGGGGTGAAAACACAACCTCCTTGGCAGAGGTAACCATTTTTAACTTATCCTTACTTACTGACGGGACAACCTGGAGACGTGGCGATACTTTCAAATGAAAGAGGAAGAGTTGATGAGTCTTAAGTATCGAATTTTTTCTCTAGCTATTATATTTTGGCAGATATTAGGGTTTGAAGTAAGGGTATTTTTTTTTTCCAAAATCACAAAAATCCCGCCTTAGGAAGAATTGGGCGACATCAGAAAACCCCCCGGGTTGAGGGGTTAAATATCATGCTGCTGCTAATTCCTTGCCTTTTTCCTTTCCATCTCTTAAATTTAATCCTCCAGAGATCCATACCCCATCATTCTGCCTACTCAGTCCCACTCCTTACCTTCCCACCATTCTAATTATATCCTGAAGGCCATCTCCCCGTCACCAGTTGTCAGTGTGTACTCACCAGTTGTCAGCCTACACACACACACACACACACACACACACACACACACACACACACACACACACACACACACACACACCGCTCGCTGGTGCAGTGGTAACGTTCCCGCTTGCCAACTGGTGGACGGGAGTTCGCGCCTCGCTCAGGTTGCGAAAAGTTTCACTGACGAAGTGGGTGGTTACTGTCCCCCTTGAGCAAGGGGACGGGTGTGTGCGTGTGTGAAGGTCACAGCCTTGCCCTTAGATCGGACTATATGAGCTCTCAGCTCCCTTCCGGGAGGGTAAAAGCTGACAATCATGACCATCAAGTGATCCTGACCGACTCGGTGAATTACACACACACACGGAAAGAGAGAGAGAGAAAGGAAATAGTCACACCTTTTATTTTCCATGCATACGAAAGTGATAAGTTTCTTGACCTTTGTGTTCGACACGAGGGTGACATTTGCGATATTTTTGAAAAAATTGTCTTAAATTGGTGTGCTGCAAACTGCAAGGCGGTGGTAGTATGAGCTGGTGACGTGACGTCGGATTTTTGGAATATGTGGGTTTAGGTGTTATCAGGTAGCATTTCAACACAAGTACCAGCCTCTGTACACTACTGGCATAAAGAGGTGTTATCAGGCAGCATTACGACAAACAGTACCAGCCTCTGTACACTGCTAGCATAAGGAGGTACCCTGCAGACAGCCAGCATCTTGATCTGTTAAGTGGTGAGAATTTGTAAGTTACCAATCTCACACGGAATGATGCATAAGAAGAATGAAACAACTTAGCATTAAAGTATAGAATAATATGCATTATATTCATCCTTATGATTTGTTCTAAACAAAGAAACAAATATAAATGGGAACTACTGTACCTGTTGGTGCATGGTCGGTCCTCAATATTAAAATGTCGCATGAAGGAGGATGAGTTCCCGACATGCAATAATTGCTCCAGCAAAGGTTTAACACGAGTTAGATACGTACAAAATTAAAATGCAAATTACTCATAGTTTATTTCATTTACTTGTTTTGAAAATAATCTTGATTTATTCAAAGAAACATGAAAACCATATATTTACCTCAGGAATAAGATTACCGTTAGTGGCATTCCTCTCATAAGGTAGGCTAAAATATAAAGTTTTAATTTTCAGGGCATTGATTAAATTGAAATTATCTAGCCCACTCAAAAAAAAAAAAAAAAAAAAAAATCAATTGACAATCGTGCCAATAATAAACATCAAAGTAAAACAAGTGGTGCCAGGCACAACAAACCTCGCCCGACAGCAGTTTTTTATTGCTGTTAAATACTGATTCATTCCTGCCATTAAGTGTCAGTGCACAATTAAAGTTTAAGGTAATGGCACAAATGATTTCAAGTTGCGCCCTCTGAAAATCCGTGATCTTGCACTTGACCTTTCATTGATACTCAAGGCAATGTGATGCTGTCAAATGTAAATATCTCCATCTTCAACGAGTCTCCAGTTATAGCCCGCTGAATATCCGTGACCTTGAGTTTGACCTTTCAAGGTCACTTACAGTCAGAGGTCAAGGTACCAACTAAAAATCCGTATGGAATTTCCTGTATGCTGAACTTAGTAAATATCTCTATCTTCAACAAGTTTTGAGTTATAGCCCCCTGAATACCCGTGACCTTGAATTGACCTTTCAAAATGAAAGCCTATATTACGAGTTCCTTTATGGTCACAATAGTATATACCTCTATGTTCAACCGTTTTCAAGTTAGAGCCCTCCAAAAATCCTTGACCTTGATTATGACCTTTCAAGGCCACTTAGTTACCTCCAAAATTTAATTACATTCCTTTGGGATCGGTACCCACATATCCTGTTTCATGTAATGTTATTCAGCCGTTTTTCCGTTATGTTGCAAACAGTCAAAGAAACAAACACAATCAAATACATCAACAAACAAACAAACTCGACCAAAAACAATACTCGGCCGGACTCCTTCTGGGTGAGGTAAGGAAGGGGATCTGAGCTATGAAAGATTACGGTGGGTGAAATTAATAAAAAATTACCGTTCTTAAGTTATAGCTGAGGTTCGAGATAAAAATTTAAGCATCGGAATGGAAAAATTATAATATCTGTTTATAATGAGTTATGATTATGAAACATTCGCTGGAGGAATAACATATAAAAATCATTTTCACAACCGTTAATGTTTCAGTTTTAGTAATGAGGTGACGCTTAAGTAACAGCAGCAGATCAGGTCAGGTAGATTCGTCAACCACAAGTATGCAGTTGTCCCTATAGGGCTGGCCTGTGCAATGAACCAATGTTCAATTGCAGTGGACAGCACATTGCAGTGGCGAGGCCGGGGAAGACTGTGTAGGTTTGGTTATTGGATGGACGCCGCATTTACGTCTCTTTACGTAACAGCGGCACCAAAGTTGGCTCCACATCATCCCGTTATTTGGTTACTGGTATATGATTACCTCGTAGTGTTGTAAATGGTTTCTTTGATTACAGGAAAACCATTACACTCTTCACTCAGTGAAGAGTAACCAGAGGAAGAATTAGACGGCACTGCATCAAATGAGTGGATGATGATCACCACCACCTACCACGACAGTTGTTGTTGAGTAGTCTTGGACTGTCTCGCCGAACAGATCCATCATCTGCAGGTATGCGATCACCTTGCCAGGGAATCCCGTGCAGGGTACCTATGTTCCCTCGTGGTGGAATGATGCGGAGAAGAGCGAGGGGGTTTGGATCCCGGATGAACGCCGCATTTGCTTCTCAACACCCATTTAACACAGAAACCATAGAAACGCAGTCTTTCTTCCCAACAACTCGCGTGCTAAGAAATGTGTGTGTGTGTGTGTGTGTGTGTGTGTGTGTGTGTGTGTGTGTGTGTGTGTGTGTGTGTGTGTGTGTGTGTGTGTGTGTGTGTGTGTTACTGCATGCACTCGTACCGTATGTACAGGATCTGTGCGCTGGCGTCATAGAGTGTATTCGCGTTAGTGTGTGTGCGTGTACAGGTGTATTTGTGTATGTTCGTGAGTTTGCACTAGGTCAAGTGTACGTTGTGGGTGCTTTTGCCTGTGTGTGCGTACACAGGTCTGTGTGCTACATTAACCTGTTTTGTTGTAAATATATCTGTATATCTATTTATTGTCAGACGCCTCAATCCCATAAAGGGTGGCGACAAACATATTGCCTCCATGTCGCCCTGTCCAATGCCACTTCACTGTCTTGCCCCCAACTCACACTCCCCTCTCTCATACACCTCTTCACTCCATCCCTCCATCTAATCCTATGCCTCCCCGTCCCTTTTCCCTCATCCACCTCACTCGCATACACCCTCCTCGTTAGTCTCTCGCTCTCTAACCTCTCCACATGGCCAAACCACCTCAGTGTATTTCTCATAACACTTTCTGTCACATCCACATCCAAATCACAGCGCTCCTTCACTTCCTCATTCGTCAGTGTGTCTCTCCATGTAATTCCACATGCTTCTCTCAAACAACTCATTTCCACTGTTCTCAGTCTTGACTAGTGTCCTTCCATCAAAGTCCAAGCTTCACTTCCATTCATTAGACTTGGTATCACAATACTGTTGCAGTGACTTTTTAAATTCTATGCTCACTTTGCTGTTCCGTATCGCTGTTTTCAAAGAACCAGAAACCTTTCTTCCCTTTTGTACCCTTTCGAGCACTTCATCCTCTAAACTTCAGTCTTTACTCATCACATTACTGAAATACTTAAACGCACCCAAATTTTCCATTTCCTCCTCATCCAGCCTCACTGTACAGTCAGTGACTTCATTTCTCTCAAAGACTTTACTCTTCTCTACATTCACCTTCAGATTCCGTTTCTTACACACACTCCCAGACTCATTTACCAAGCCTTGCAGTTCCCCATCGTATTCACTTAACGGGACAATATCATCTGCAAACAACAGTACATGAAGTTCCCAGACACTGCCCTCTTTCATTAGAGATGTTTCAACATCCACTGCCCTGCCTTGTATCTCTTTTATAACCACATCCATATACAGGTCGAATAACCATGGGGACATGACACATCCCATTTCCTATCCAACAATCAGATAGAAAAATTCACTCAGTTCATTATCCACACACACTGTAACCTTTGCACCTTCACACATACTCTTCACGTCATTATGCAACTTCATATTTACACCAAATACTCATAATACTCTCCACATTCCTTGTCTGTCCACCCCGTCATATACTTTCTCCAAATCAATGAAGGCCACATACAACTTCTTTCTCTTTTCAGAAATTCTTCAACTAAAGACCTAAGAATGGATATCTAATCTATACAATCTCTTCCCTTCCAATAACCTCCGTGTTCTTCTTCAACTAATTCCTCTGATATTTCTTTAACTCGGTCAATAAGTATCCTATCGTATACTATTTCAATTACACTAAGAAGACAAATGTCGTTATGATTACCACATACTTTTTTTTCCACTTTTCCTTTGTACAGGGGAATAATTATACCTGTTTTTCAATCCTCCGAGAACCTACTTTCCTCCCAAGCCAATCTGCACATCCTCTATATCCATTCTACCACTATCTCTTCCCCATGCTCCAGCATTTCACCACACACTCCATCAATTCCTGAGGCTTTCCCCATTTTGGCTTTCTTAATTGCTTCCACTACTTCCATCCTACTGATTCCTTTCTCTCTACTAACCTCCTTCCTCGTCCCAGCCATTCTCCAGCCACTTATACTCGCATTATTTTAATTTTCTGTGTTCAATAATCCTTAAAGTGTTCTCTCCATCTGCTCACTTTTTCTTCCTTCTCCACTAGCTATATACCACTTTTGTCTCTCTCTCTCCGACTTACTTCTTTATCACCCTATCTAACTCTTTTTACCTCTTTCCAGAACATATTCTTACATTCCATCCACTTTACACTCAAATTCCTTCCAATTTCCTCATCCACACACTTCTTACTCTCTCTTACTAATCTCTTCTACTCTCTCTTCCTGTCTACGTATAACTCTCTCCTCTATTTCTCAACTTCCTCCACGCCCCAGTTTTTCACCACTCGAAATATGCTTTATTGTTTTGCGCAACAGCCTGTCTCACCTCATGTGATTGTTGCAAATCACTAAAATATGTTTTGAGCATAATATACCGCATAGATTCTCCTTTAGTGTTATTAGGTGTACTGAGTATTTTGATGTAGGCACGTCCTTTTTTCCTATCTAACTAGGTTATTTACTCTCTCTAAGAACCAATCTTCGCCATCTTCCCTATTTCCCACCATCTGCATCGTCCTAAAATTCCCTTGACTGCTGACTGCCCTTTCTCCTGCACTACCGCTGACCCAACACGGTCAAGGGGTTCGTTTTCACGAGTGACAACGCTCACTATATCATGTGTAAGTGCGGGAGCGTGTACAGTAAAAGGGTCAACTCCTTCCTGAATCATAACTGTTTAATATTTCTGCCAGGAAACGTGACTGACATCAAAGTTTCTTCACATGGTGCAGTATTTGCCCTTTCAGGCCTCAGTACCAACAAGACATGGATATTATGGGGTCCCTCCCGTTGATTCAAAGGGATATATTTCTGTCCTTACCTCCTGCCTAGGTAAACTTCAACGCCTTTGTATATTGTCTTGTACCTTTATTTCATGCTGGAATTTTCCTCTTATTCAGTCTCTCCTGAAGATGAATGACTGTTCTCAGCTCTCTGACTATCGTCCAGTTAACATCCTATATATCTAAAGTTTTTCAACATATATATATATATATATATATATATATATATATATATATATATATATATATATATATATATATTATAGAATTTATGTAATATACAAATATTATTTACAATATTTATGAACATTAAATAGATAGACAGATAAAGATAGATAGATAGATAGATAGATAGATACATACATACATAGATTTTATGCAAGGAAAAAGGAACCAAAGGCCAGGAGCCCGCCAACCATTCCTTCCGATAAAAAAACAATAACAATACAAGAGGGATCCAAAATAAATCTATCTATCTATAGCCCAACGCCCTAATCCCGCAAAGGGTGGCCGCAGACAAAACGCCTCCAAGTCACTCTGTCACCCACCATTTGACTCCCCTCCCCCCAACTCACCCCCCCCTCCCTCATATACCTCTCAACTCCATCCCTCCACCTCATCCTCGGTCTACCCCTCCCTCTCCCTCCCTCCACCTCACCTACATACACCCTCTTAGTCAGTCTTTCATTCTCCATCCTCTCCACATGTCCAAACCACCTCAGTGTATTTCTCCTAATCTTTTCAACCACATCCACATCTACCCCACAACGTTCCTTCACTTCTTCATTCGTCAACCTGTCCCTCCATGTCACTCCACATGCTCCTCTCAAGTAACTCATTTCCACTGCTCTCACTCTTGACTTGTTCCAAAATAAAGACCTGTTAATTTCGAGATGCTAGGACACAAGGCGTTTGAAAGACTAGACCATAGGAAGTGGGAAATACAGAGGGAGACAGTTCCAGAGTTTGTTGAAGTAACTGCTGAGATGGACGCTGCAGGAAACAAATAGAAAGGTGGAGGGTGGAGTCAACAGCGTATGAGTCAGTAGGGTTAGATGTACAGCTTAGGTCATTGATAAATAAAAGGAAGAGAGTTGATGATATGACAGAGCCCTGAGGAACACAACTAGTGATAGCTCTAGAAGAACGGTGGCTGTCTACAACAGGACCCATAGAATCACCAGAAAGGAAGCTAGGGAAGAAGATACAGATAGAAGAATAAAAACCTTAGGAGACCAGTTTGGAGATTAAAGATTTATGCCAAAGTCGATCGAAAACCTTTGAGATATCAAGTGCAGTGGCAAAGTTTTCGCCAAAGTCCCGGAAAAAGAATGATCAGAAGTCTGAAAGGTAGGTAATAATATCGCCTGTGGAGCATCCCTGGCTGAACCCTTTCTGATGATCAGAAAGAAAGTTTTGATAGGATATGTGTTTTATTTCTTCTCAAAAGTTTTTGAAACACAGGATGTTACAGCAATTGCGTGATAGTTAGAGGGCTGGGAATGGTCACTCATCTTTGAGAGAGGCTAAATGAGAGCAAACTTCCAGCAAGAAGGAAAAGTACAATTTGTCAAAGACGAAAGTCTACCTAGGCAGGGTGCAAGCTCAGAAGCATAGTTCTTGTGGACAACAGGAGGGACCCCATCGGGACAATATGCCTTGTTAGCACTGACGCCAGTAATGGCAGAAAAAACAGCAGTTGCAGAAATTTAATGTCAGCCATGAGGAAGTCAGAGGAGGAAAGTGATAGAGGAACAACACTGGAATCGTCTAAGGTGGAAATGGGGGAGGAGGTCTGAGCAAAGAGTTCTGCTTTATCAGTAGAAGAAATAGCTACAGAGCCATCAGAGTGGAGGAAAAAAAAAAAAAGGAGAGAAGGATGTTAAGGTAAATTTGTTAGAAAGGTCTTTGGCAAGGTGCCAGAATAAGCAAGAAGAATTTGGGTTGGAGAGTTTAAATCTAGACGAGTGCTATGCGCCCATTGTAGTGGTGGAGAAATACAAGCAAACAGTTTAGAGGAGCAGTGACCACCGAAGTAGTGATGGAAATGAGATAAAGATGCAACAGTGAAACAAGGAGATATATGTTGAAGGGAGCCAGTAAGAGAAGACCCCATAAGACTAAAAGGCTTTTACACTACATTGTCGAGAAGAATGGTATGTGGGGAGCTTCCACATACACATGAGAGTTGTTCTTTACACAGGGCGAATAAAACCCTTGTTTAAAGTCAACAACTTTACAGGGGTAAAAATGGCACGGAGAAAGCTTAGCACAACTATTCTCATACAAGCAGATTTTACAACAGAGGTAGTATGATCTTTCCAAGATTAACCCCAAGAGAATGAAACTCCAAGTATGTGCAAAGATGAGCCAGGATTGAGTTGCATATTGTTAAAAATTTGAGGATAATCCTGTGGTTCGTTTTGACGGGTAGAAAGATAAAAGAACTGTGTAATTGGTGCATTAATAAAACAAGATTCCTTCTATGCCAATGAGAGATATGAGCCAAGTCAGACATTAACTGTGCCTTAGCCTGTCCCCTTGTTCGTTGGAGTAACTGCTGAGATGTATGCTACAGGAAGGAGATCGAAAGGAGAAGGGTAGGGTCATTAGCCCACGTGTGAGTAAGGTTAGATATACAGCTTAAAAGGTCATTGATGAGTAGGAGGAAGAGAGCCGGTAATAGGACAGAGCCTATAGGCACAGCATTATTGATTGCCCTAGGAGAGGAATGGTCGACGTCTACAACACCTGCAATAGAACGACCAGAAATGATGCTAGAGATGAAGGCACAGATAGAAAGAATAGAAACCGTAAGGGGAGAATTTGGAAATTAAAGATTTATGCTATACTCAATCGAAAGCTATATATAATATGTCATGCACTTTGTCAAAGGAAGAGGACAACGAACGTTGACCTGAATAGCTATCTTATTACAAACGTTTCGACGTTTAAAATGTCATCATCAGTGATCTAGAAGAGGAAACAAAAAAATCAAGTCAAAAAAACAATCACAGTATTGCGTAAGTTAAAAAACACATACAGACACACGGTCTAAATATGATGAGAATAATAGAAGGGGATGGGAAAGGATACTGGTTGGTTGGTTTAGATTCGTCCATCTTAAAATTTTAGTATGGACACGGACAAATGAAGCCCGTCAGGGAAGTAGGCAAATTAGGTGCAACACACGGCTTCTGATCTGCTGGGTTGCTGTTGCTGCCGCCACTACGGCTGGACTGCTGCTGCTGTTGCTGCAACCACCGCCGGTTTCCCCGAACCCTGTGAAAGGATACCGTTCGTTCGTTCGTTTACAGGTTTCCTGCACCTTTAATGCAGTTTAAGTGCACATGGACATATTCCCTAAATAATCCCATGGTTTAAAATAAATCCCTAGAATTCCCTAAATCTTTCGAAATCCCCAGATTATTCCCAAACTTCCTCGAAAGTCCAAATCTGGGGATAATTCCCTAACAGTGGGAGCACTGTACCTAACATAAAGAGGTACTGCAAACAGTGTTATTTCGAGGTGAATTATGGTTCTTTACATAAATTGATTCTAGCAATCTTTTCAATATTTGATGAAGAGGCTAATATCTTAAATTATTCTTGTTTAAGTATATCACAAGATTCATCATGGTCTCTTACTGCTGAGTGGTGAGGGGACCTGTGTTTTCGGCCTGTCCTCTGCTCGACTGACGCATATGTTCGTCTGTCCTAACCCTGAAAGCACGGACTGTGTTACCAATATACCCGACCTGGCAACCTAGCCAAGTGAAATAAAAACAGACGGACGTAGATCGGTCGGAACAGGGTCTTTAAGAAGAAATTAGCCATTTTTTAATGACTTAATTAATTTTAAAATTAGTTTGAGGATAAAATTTAACAAGGCTGTGAATTAAACGGTTTTTCATTTGAACCAAAATATCACCCACGCAGGATAAACTAAGTTAAAATACCCCCTTACTAGCAAGAAAGATGGGTAGTTTAGGCATGTAATGGTTGTTAAGAATATTCCTTACAAGAGGATAGAACAAGTTATCACTAGCCATTATTTACAAAATATTTTCCTAGGAAGCAAATCTCATTATGGCATAGAGTTTATAAAGATAGGAGAAAAAAATGCCTTATGTAACAAGGTCTTAGCAGCATTGATTTTAAACATTTTACAACAATAACTGAAAAAACTGCTACCCAGACCTGAGAAAGTAGGCTTACGGAACACAGAACAACAGAAATTTACCATTATCTCTCCTAACTAGGATATCTAAAAATGGGATGCAACCACTGGACTGTTTCAATCGTGAACTGTATGTTATCATGGCGAGTGTTAATATAGTGCAAAAAATCCTGAGCGTGGCTTTTATCTCTAAATATGACAACTATATCATCGACATACCTTCGGTTCATCCATGGTTTAACCCGCCCCATCCCGACCACTTTTCCATCACTGACTCCCCCCAATCCCAACCATTTTTGGAAAATTTTTCTTTTTGGCTCAAACCTCCGCTTTTGGTGAGAAACATCGAAAATTCATAGAGAAATCGCTCACCTGAGGTTTAAAATACTCAATCCAGGTAGCAGTACCTCTTTACCTTACTGGGTTTTCTAACGGGCTAGCACCAAAGAAAACGAGTTCTGTGGGAGGGTAACTATTTCACACCACTCATAAACGGTATTTATTTATTTACTTGGTACGAATTTATATGTAGTACGAGAGTATATTGGTTTTCAAACAGTAATATAGGCATTATAAGCATTGTTTCACTCACTAGCTCATCACCATACCTGACCTTTTTTTGCCACATTACCTGATCATCATTTCTGACTGTTTCTTCCTCTAATGCTATGTAAAGTTTGTCCTCCACATTGTCATTGATTGGGGAATCACTGAGGCCCTGAATTTCATACCGTGGCATGACATGGCTATACTGGCCAGGTCACTGATAACAGGTGAATTGCTGAGACAGTGGCATGCAAGGGAGGGGGGAGGGCATGCTGTGTAAGGCATTGTCCCTGCCTGGCATCTTGTAGAGGAAGGTGTCCCGTGTATACATACCAACAATCACTGGCGAAAATTGAAAATTGTGCATATTAGGGACCTTGCAATTGATTCAAGTTTATGTACGTCAACATGATTGGCAGTGACAAAATGTGTGGACGTTAGTTCACGTCGACAGGACGCCGCAGGTTAATTTTACTTGGTCAATCACGTAGTCATAATTTCTCATAACATAAAAAGATGTTGGCAAAAGTAGGTCCAAGAGGTAATCCTAAAGCAACACCATTAATCTGTAGAGTTCGTTACTGAAAATGAAGAAGCCATCCTTAATACAAAAGGCCAAAAGTTCTTCAAATACATTTCTTGTCATTCCCCTGAAAAGTTGAATGTCTTTATAGAGCATTTTCAAAATTATGTTCATAGTTTCACCAATAGGTATATTAGTAAAATGGGAGCTAACATCAAAACTACACAGGCCGAAGACTCAGGTCCCCTCCTCACTCAGCAGTAAGAGACCATTGTGAATCTTGTGATATACCTAAAAATGAGTATTTTAAAATATTAGCTTCTATCAATTATTAACTTAAGGTTGCTAGAATCAATATATATAAAGACCCATAATCCATCTCTAAATAACACTATGTCTACAGTACCTCTTGATGAACTGATTTAGTATTCTTTCCCATCCCCTTTTTAAATTTTCTTCATATTTAGACCGTTTTTTATTATTTTTTTAAATTTTTTTACTCACATCAGAATGTGATTGGTTTTTAGTGTTTTAACTTGACTTTTTGTTTCCCTTTTTAAATCACTGATGAAGGCATTTTAAATGCTGAAACGTGTGTAATAAAGATGCTGTTCATGTCAACACTTGTTGTTTTCCTTCTGAAGTTGCGGTTCCCTACAAACATCCCACTACCAGAAGACAGTGTCAAACCTTTCACCAAACTCCCGAAAAGAGGATGACCTGGAATTTTAGCCCTCCGTTGGTGTGGCTTGAAATTTATAGTCGTTAGCACGGTGGGTATGATATACTCCACTTGTGTTTAACAACTTTTGGTTTTGCACAATTTTTTAAAAAGAAATAACCATTTTCTTATACCAATTGGACAAGAAAACAAAATTATTTCCACAAGAAATTTTGAAATTTATTTCCTAATTATGTATTGAATTCACAGACTAACATACGCTCATGTGTTTTATCACAATCTGATATATTTTCATTGACACAGCAACACTTTCCAATGTACTTTCTTCACAGATCAACGAATTCAGTGTAATTTGCATAAAGAAAACATATTAATTCATAAATAACCATGTGACGGTACTTACGAGAAGCCACCCCAAAGTTCCAGTAATTTGAATATTGTTGGAAAATAAGTTACCTTACCTCCTAGTTCTCACTGTCATCGTCTTCGATGGAAGCTCGTCCTTCCTTGAACTGCTTGTAACAGAAAAATGCATCTACAGCATTATTCAACTATTTTGGTGTCCTTGGTGGTTATAAACATTTATATATGTTTGTGTTAGTTGGGGGAGTCTGGGAAGGAAGAACGAGTAAAAGCAGAGGATGGAAGGATGTTAATCGAGATGGATGCAGTAAGGAAGAGATGGGCAGAGTATTTTGAAAGATTGTTAAATGTAGAGGAGGAAAGGGTGGCTGAGATTGTGGCGGATGGAAGGGTGCAAGGAATAAATGTGTTGGGAGAGTTGAATGATTCTTTGATCATGAAGGAGGAAGTGGAGAAGGCAGTAAAGGAGATGAAAACAGGGAAAGCTGCAGGTATGGATGGGTGTGCTGTGGAATGCCTGAAGGGTGGTGGAGTGACTATTGTTGACTGGTTAGTAAGATTGTTGAATGTGTGCTTTGAGAAAGGTATGGTGCCAATTGACTGGGCAAGTGCTTGTGTGGTCCCGTTGTATAAAGGCAAGGGTGATAAGTATGAATGTACTAGCTTTAGGGGTATGAGTCTGTTGAGCGTTGTAGGTAAGGTGTATGGTAGAGTGTTAATTATGAGAGTTAGAGAGGGTACAGAGGGAGTCATTAGTGATGAGCAGTGTGGCTTTAGGAGAGGGAGGGGATGCGTTGATCAGGTGTTTGCTGTGAGACAAGTGTGTGAAAAGTATTTAGCGAAAGGCAAGGATGTGTTTTGGGCATTTATGGATTTAGAGAAAGAGTATGATAGGATTGACAGGGAGGCTTTGTGGACTGTTTTAAGATTGTATGGACTTATTGGTAGGTTACTAAAAGGGGTGAAAAGTTTTTATGTAAATAGTAGAGCGTGTGTAAGAGTGGGAAATGCTGTGAGTGATTGGTTTCCCGTGAGAGTGGGGCTGCGACAGGGATGTGTGATGTCGCCTTGGTTGTTTAATATTTACATGAATGGTTTTGTAAGGGAGGTGAATGCAAGAGTTTTAGGTGGTCTGAGTCTGGTAAATGTTGATGGAGGAGAGTGGAATCTGAAGCAGCAGCTGTTTGCAGATGATACTGCACTGGTGATTCATTCAGAGGAGAGATTGAGACAGTTGGTAGAGGAGTTTGGAAGGGTGTGTGAAAGGAGGAAATTGAAAGTAAATGAGAATAAGAGTAAGTGATGAAGTGTACGAGGTTGATAGATGGTAGGGGGATGAATATAGTTTTGAATGGTGGGTTGGTTGAGGAGGTAGATTGTTTTAAATATCTAGGGTCACATGTTGCTGTGGATGGAAGAATAGATGCAGAAGTGAAGTTTAGAATAAATGAAGTAGGGAAGGTGCTGGGAGGAATGAAAAAAGTGTTTAGATGTCGTTCGCTTAGAATGGATGTAAAGAGAAGGCTGTATGAGGGTGTTGTGGTAAAGACTGCATTATATGGGGCTGAAACACGGAATATGGGTGTAGCAGAGAGGAAAAGTTTGAATGAAATGGAGATGAGATGTCTGAGGAGTATGTGTGGAGTGATGCGTATGGATCGAGTGCGAAATGATGAAGTGCGAAGGAGAACTGGAGTTGTTCGGGAGATGGCTGGTACAGTTGAGCAGAGGGTGTTGCAATGGTTTGGGCATATGGAGAGAATGGATAATGAGCGATTGGTGAAAAAGATAACTAGATCTGATGTGAGAGGTGTAAGGCTGAGAGGAAGACCACGAATAGGATGGATGGACAGTGTGAAGAGAGCGCTGGATGCGAGAAGGATGTCTGTCGAGCAAGGAAGAGTGGCTGTGCGTGACAGAAATAAATGGAGAGAAATTGTGAATGAATAAGTGATGACGCAGCCCAGAGGGGATATTCTCCCGCATTTGGTCTGATCAGCTGATCAGGTCAGGAGCGGGTAAGGGGATGGGTCTATTATGATGTGGCAGGGGTAAACCAGTTCTGCTGTCGGGCCCTGCTGCGGATGTCACTGATTGCATTGCGCAGTTGACCCTTGTGCGGTGTGGTGCGGTGAGGATCTGTCCGTTCTCCCCTTTGGGGCTAAGATGCGAATGAATGTGTTTGAATGGATGAGTAAATGGAGAGTGAGTCGTCCTGTCTCGGCTACCTCCCTTTCCTTGGGGGAAGCAGCCTAGGTATATAGATAGATAGATAGTTAGTTTTTGAATGACTATGAGGCCTTGCAGGGCTACTCCTCACCCCTGTTTTATCTCCCCACACGTACATACACATCTGTTTTCATGGTTGGTATTACAAATCCCATTGAAATGGGTGGTTCCACAAGAGAATTTGCTTGTTGCAAAATCTTTCTCCCCGAGTACCTCCAAGGCCTTGTAGGCCTACGTCCCACACTAATTATCTCCCCACACTTGCATACGTATCTGTTTTCATGGCAGATGTTACAGAACACACTGAAGTGCTTTTTTTTCATGCGAAAAGTTGGTTATTTCCAACCCCCGTACCTATAGGTGTACTCCCCACATCCGACACTATCTCCCAACAGCCTAGTAATTTCCCCACACCTACATACACCTGTTTTCATGGTTGGTGTGACAAAACACTTTGAAATGACCTGTTTCAATAAGAAAAATAAGTAGTTATCAAAATTTTCACGTTTTCGATTGTTGCGCTTTGGGACATAGTATTGTCCGCAAATTACCGAAACTTTTGGGTACATTCCCAGATGCATTTACCTGCCGTCCACTCCCGTCTGAGATCAGTACTGAGAGTACTCATGGATCAATTTGATATACAGTAGGATAACAAGATATTACCTGGGCGGGTGGCAGTATCACTGCTACCAGACAAAAGGTATATGCATGGAAATGTCACTGAAGGTATGACATACCCCGCTGCACCAACGGAGGGTTAAAGGAAGGTGAGAAGATCGCCAGTGGAGCTTCCCTGGCAGAATTCATACTGGTGATCGGAAAGGGGTAATGATAGGAAGGGTGCTTTATTATTTTTAAGAAGAGATTTCTAAAACTTATAAATAAAGGATTTTAAAGCAATTGGGTGATACTTACAGGGCTGGGAATGGTCACCTTTCTTTGGGACAACCTGAATAACAGCAAATTTCCAGCAAGAAGGAAAGGAGCAAGTTGACAGACAAAGGCAAAAGAGTTTTCCTACTCAGGGTGAAAGCACTGAAGGACAGTTCTTGAGGAAAACAGGAGAGACCCCATCCGGCTGATATGCCTCATTAGTATTAACCCCTAACCGCCAGCTGACGTGTATAGCCAACATGATTCAGGGCACAGAGCGCTGCCGGCTGACAGCACACACCACACTCACCTTCCTGCCACACTCTGAACTTGCAAGCATTTTCTGTGACACTCACCGGGTATGTAGGACCCCCAGGTACCATGCAGATGCACGGTTCAGTCTGTACACGGCACTTGTAGTGTGACGAACCATCACTTCTACTGCGTCATCATCCAGTTCTGCAGCACCGTGTGAAGGGCCAGTCGCCTCATCGACCCCTGCGAAAGTTCTGCCCTTAGTGCACGGAAAAAGGCTAAGTGATAGTGCCATTGGTCGTGCCTTGGACGACACCATGTACTCATGGACACTTAGTGAGAGCACGTCCTCGGAGGAGAGGAACAGGTACCATGTGGAGAGTGACCTCTCTTGCCCTCCGACCCCTAGCCGCTCTCAGGCGCCAGAAAAGCCTTCGACAGTGATGAGTTCGAGGAGAAGGAGGAGATAGATGACCCAGTACACCGGGCAGGTGAGCATGGAGCTGACAGTCATCAGAGAAATAAATGTTAAAGAGCCATCACTCCTACACTCTTGCCACCAGCTCGCCGACGTCTCGCCCTACAACGCTCACCTACACCTCATCCTCGCACCACAAGGGCGGATTCACCACAACCGGTCCCTTTGGGAGTCCTTTTTCCCCCAACAGCCCCACGTGGTGATACTTAGCACCGAGCGTCTCCCTAGGCAGGTCCTGCATCAGGTGAGTCATCACCCACTTAGTCTCCCACCTCCCACACCTCTCCCTCTCATTTCCCCTCACCCCCTGCCTGTAGGTGTGCACATGGGCGTGCACGAGCGCAGAAGAAACGCCCTGCACATGGCAGACGGCCAGCTTTACCACATGTGGGTAGAGTTGATGCCTTTGTGTGGGAAGATAGAGCCAGCTTTAAGCCATCTGTGCCGGTGTTTTACGAGGATGGAGCAGGTGAGTAGGAGGATGAGCTTCCCCTGAGGCCCTGGACTATTAGCAGTATATTCAGGGCTATTATCACTACTGCTATCATGCAATACCTGGTGGAGGAATTAAAGTTTCACCACGCCATGTGTGTGCAGTGGCTGGACGTGGCTGCCGGTGAGAGCACGCACATGCGTGACTGGATACCTGTGCAGGTGGGGGAGATGTTTGTGAGGCTAGCCCTTACCATGTTGATGGCGCACATTAGAAACTATGTGCTCCATTGCTATTGGTCGGTTGATGAACTCATGGGCACACCTGTCTGCGGTAAGTACATGGCCCGTGACAGGTACCTGGCCATCCTTAGGTTCCTTCATTTCAACAAAAATGACGGGCCTGCACCAAACGACATGTTCTGGAAAATAAGACCAATCCTAACACTGCTCAAGGAGTCATTTGCCAGGGTTTTTCGTCCATTTCAGAAAGTTGTAATTGGCGAGTCACTGTTGTTATTCAGGGGCAGGCTGGCATTTATTCAGTATGTGCTGCTGAAGTATCAGCATTTTGGCCTCAAATACTGCAGTACTGGATATGTGCTGGATGTGAGTCTGTTCAGCAATAGATATTGATATACCTAGTGATGATCCTCACAGTTTCTCGGCGTCAGTCGTGAAAATGCTGATGGAAAATCATTTCAACAGGCACCACATTCTGTATACCCATAATTATTACACCGCCCCGGCGTTGACCAAGTATTTGCTTGGCCACGTTACTGGGTCCTACGGAACTGTTATTTCCAGCAAATACTAAGAAAGGAGCCCTTGTGATCAAGAAATATGGCGACGTATTAGCCCTTCTCTGTCATGAAAAGAGACGGGTTAACATGTTGTCTACAGTACATATGGGTGTGTTTGTGTAAACTTGAAAAACAGACTACAGGAGCAGGGAACCCGTGGTAAACGATTATAATATCAACATGCAGCTTGTTGATAAATCGGACATGCAAATTGGCGAGGTTGATTGCCTACGTAAGTTCTGCGGGTGGTACAAGAAGGTGTTTTTACACCTTCTTGATATCGCCATCCTGAACATTTTCATACTGTTCCAGGAGCTCGTCAGGAAACCTCTCTCTCTACGAGAGTTTGAGAGAGAGCTTGCTCGCAAACTCCTTGAAGAATATTCAGCCGCATAGGTGACAGGTGCTAGAAGAGGGACAGTGGCTACAGCAGACAGGCTAAGCTGTGCTGAGTACTTCCGGTGACACAGGCTGGTAGAGATTGGCCATACAACAGCAGGTCGTCAAGCCTACAGGCGGTGCCACGTCTGTCACACGACCATACGCCGTCCCGCATAATAAAAAGAGACCTCATACCAATGTGCTGTGTGCAAGGTCCCCCTATGCCCTGAATGTTTTTCTGAGAATCACTTCGAGAGTGAATACTGAGCAGGTGTGTGGGAAAGTGTAAATAGTGTACAGGAATGCACAAGTGTGTGATTTTATAAATAAGTGAAATGTTGGATATTATAAGTGATTTATAGAAAGTACTATAAGTGTTTTATAATAAGTTCTACAAGTGCAATGCAATAAGTGTTACTGTTTATTGGATATTGGTGAAAAAAATATTGGAAATACCTTGAGTTAGCCCACCTGTTACCTAAAAGAAAACCCCTTGTGAGCGGGCCAGAATGAAATGAAATGAAAAGGTAGCACCAGGTAACAAAGACCATATGGCACTAAGTCGCATCACAGAGTGAAAATATGGTAAAGGAGGAAAATAAGGGAAAAACGGAAGATAAAATTAAACATAATTCAAAATCCCTAAATGAGTTAAAAATGACATTAAACTGGTAATAGAAAAATACAGAGAGTCACTTAAAACACGCTTAAATCTGGAGGTCGGCAAAGTGAGGATAAAAACGGGAATAGAGGAGGCGAACTCCTGTATGTTGAAGGCAGGCAATGAGAATGTGGTGTACTGACAGGGGAACATTGCAAGCATAGCAGAAAGGCGGCGAATAGCCAGACATCAAATACCAATGAGTAAGACGAGTATGGCCAATCCGTAAGCGAGCGAGGGCAGTCTCCCAACGGAGGTTATGATGACAAGGATTGGACCACGGAGAAACATAAGATTTAACAGTCCGGAGTTTATTACCAGTCAACAAGGACCAGCAAGACTGCCACAGCTGTCGGAAGAACGCTCGGAGGACAGGAAAAAAATCAGAAACTGGAACAGATCGAAAGGGCACAAAAGGGGACTGGAGGGCTTCGCGAGCCAAGGCATCCATTGTTTCGTTACCAGGAATGCCGACATGACCTGGTACCCAGCAGAAAGACACTGATTTTTTCGTGACAGACAGACGAAACAGCCACTCTTGAATCTCTAAGATGAAAGGATGAAAGTGTGAGTGGGCCAGAAAGAAAATTATCTATTTGGCTAAAACAAAATAATTTCACTCGATAGGAAAATTGTGCTGAATATGAGCATCAGTGTATCCTACCTGTTACCTGAAAGAAAACCACTTGTGAGCTGTCCAGAAAGAAAATTACCTAGTTGGCTATAACTAAATTATTTCACTCGATACTCGAGGTAATCGTGCTGAATATGAGCTTCAGTGTACTTGTGATGTGACATACAAATAATGTAAGTTGTGTATAACAAAGGTTTTCACGATGCCCCTGATTAGTACAAATCAGTCTGAATTATAATACAAATAAGTACCTCATATTCAAAAGAACTGCATGAAACAGCCACAGCATTTACTTGTCAAAGTGCAAATTATCCATAATTGTGATGTCAAGTGCCATTATACTGTAAGTGTCTTTGTGAAGGGAAATTATTATAATTGACGGAAGACGTGAGTCAGAAAAACAAAGAGATATTTCCTTTCCCTTACACCTGCAGGGCATAGTGGCACTATGAACCGGGGAGTCACATGGACAGGTTGATGACTCATCCTTACGACGGTGAGTAAGAAGTCGAAAAAAGAGTAGAATTTTCCACATTCCATCAAAGGACTCCTGGGCAATGTTACAATCACCACTCCAGTCAGTGCTGCCAATGCTAGCCACTGAGGCCAAGGCAACAGCCAGTGGCATGCACTCTTATCTGCCCCGCCAAACTTGAAAAACCACGCGTCTTCAATTCATCCTCTTTCATCGACGGGACCACAGAGACCTCGGGATACTTTCATTGGAAAGAGGAAGAGTTGGTGAGTCTTATGAGTTTTAATTTTATTCTCTAGCTATTATACTTTGGCAGATGTTAGGGTTTGAAGTAAGGGTATTTTTGCCAAAATCTCGAAATCCCATATAAAGAGGAGTGAACGACGACCGGAAACCCCCGATGGCTAAGGGTTAAGGCCAGCAAGGTCCAGAAAACATTAGTTTAAGAATTTTCAGTGTCAACCATGAAGAAGTCAGAGGAAGAAAGTGATGGAGGAAGGGCACCAGAATTGTGCAAGATGGAATTGGAGGAAAAAGTCTGAGTGAAGAGTTCTGTTTTATGTATACAGTAGAAGAAACAGCTACAGAGTCGTGAGAGCAGAGAAGAGATGATAAGGTAAAATTGTTGGAAAGGTTTTTGGCAAGGTGGAAAAAGGGTAAATATCGGTTTTCTGCCCATACTGCTTTTTCCCACGAAACTTAGGCATTTCTGATGGATTTTGATGTGATTCATTCGATTTTGAGCATCATTTCTGTCGGAAATGACCAGGTTTTGAGATATGTCCCCCCCCCCCGTCCCCCTGCAATAATGAGGGATCTTTGGGGAGTTGCGGGTTCTAGGGAGGGGAGAAACACAGAAATTGGTAATTTCCGACTGAAATGAAGCTGAAAATTGAATGAATCATACCAAACTCCATCGGAAAAACCTAGGTTTCGTGGGTAAAATACGAAGCTCAAACATCCTAACCTAAAACCAAACCGAACCGAACCTAACCTAACCTAGAACCAAACCTAACCTAACCTAAAACCTAACCAAACCTAACCTAACCTAACCTAACCTAATCCAACCCAACCTAACCCAAACTGGAAGTAACCTACTTTTCAAACCTTACATCTTCTTACCTTACTCGTCAGATAGGGACACTGAACATATAGGGGCAAAACACCGTGTGACCTACGAAATTCAATGCTTGAATCGTTTTCAAAGCACCTTTGAAAAATGCTGCCGGGAACCGAAGGACGCCTGCTGCACTGGACCGCCATATCTACTTTGATTTTGAAATGAGAGCTGGAGGTAGTGGGAGAAGCAGCACAAACGCTGATTGGCTGTAGGTGATCTGGTGACGGCTGTGACTGGCTGCTCTCGCCGACGTCGAGAGCTTAGTTTGAACCGATTTTCATTGAGCCAGCAAGTCATCCTCGCTGGCTTGGAAGGGGGAGGATGGGATGGGGACACGCAAATATTATTATATCTTCCTTATAACCAATTTGCGACAGAAGTGTATAAGGAAAATGTTGATGAACTTGAAGAGATGAGTGTGTAGAACATTATAAAATTCACGGGAATGATTATGGGCTGAAAACCGATATTATCTGGAAAAAGTAGCAGAAAGATTTTGTGTTGGAGAATTCAGAACATTTAGTTTGAAAGATATTATTTTTAGCAGGGGAAGGACACATTTAGCATGACTCCAGGCAGAAGCATAAAAGAGATGCGTTTCAGGGATGGGTCAGTTCCTTTTGAAGGCTTCGCTTGTTGCGGTCAGCATTAGAACAAGTGTGATAAAGTTTTTATTTTTTTTATATTAACAAGTGTGATAGTTTTATTTTATTTTTTTATTAGTCACAGGATAAGAGAGAGGAATGCATGCTTCCATGCCAGTGGAGAATAATCTCTGTAATGTGCGAGGTACTGTCAGAAGGCTCTCGGCCATGGAAGCAATAATTATTCCTAGGAAAATCAAAGACGTACTACATGAGGGTCTCCCTATCAGCGGCTTCGAAGTATCAAAGCTGCCAATTCTTGGGAGGGTCGAGATGCCATACTGGAGTGACAGGAAAACTTTAAGTGATAAGGTTGTGATCAGAGGAGCCCAACAGAGAAAAAAGATTACCAGCATTAGCAGAAGGATTAGCTGGTAGGAAAAAATCAATAATGTTGGAACTCTCTCCATGGTGGTCAGGGTTATGGTTAGGGTGCTATATAAGCTCCTCTAGGTCACTGAGTAAAGAGAAAATGTACATTTGTTCACCAGGTGTATCAGTCAAAAGGGAGGAGAGCCAAAGGTGGTGGTGAACATTGAAATCACCTAGAATGGAGATTTCAGAGCAAGGAGAAATTGATAGGATGTGTTCCATCTTAGAAGCAGGATTATCAAAGAATTTTTCATAATAAGTAGAAATATGGGATAAGTAAACAACACAAATAGCTTTAATCAGAGAATTACGGGACAGCAGAAGCCAGAGAGTAGAAAATTCAGAAGAAACTAGCTTAGGAACATGAGAGCATATGTAGTTGCATACATATACACAGCAGCCACCTTTGGCTTTGAAATAAGTATAGAGAAAGTAGGAGGATACTGAGAAGGGTTTGTTATCAGTTGCCTCAGACAACTGAGTCTCAGTAGGGAAGAGAAAGTAAGGTTTACAGAAAGAAGATGGTTTTCAACAGAGAGATAATTAGAGGAAAGGTTGCAAATGTTGCAGAAATGAAGAAGTGAGTCAGACAGTGGTTCCAAGCATCTCTTTTGGCTGTCACTGGGAGAATGGAGTATGATGGGAACTTTTATGTCCCTAACCCCCCTTGGAGACTCCGAGACCGAGTGCTTAGGTTCCATATTGTGTTTATTTGGAGAAGGAATAGCGACGTGTAATGTGCATGTACAGTAGTTTGGTTTTGAAAGTTGGAGGAAATTGTATTGGAGAGTATGTTGGCTCACTCTCTGTGTTACTGAAACACTGAAAAAGTTCAACAAAGGGAAATGGTCAAAAGCAAGTTCAAAGAGCTGATCAAATGAGAGCTCCAGCTCTCCCTATCATCAGCTTTTCATTCACCGTGGAAGGACTGCCTTGTTCATGTGTGTTGTGTTGTTTTGTGTGTTGAGGAGAGCATGTGGAGATTGTCAGATGTGAAAGGATTGATCTTGCTTGTGAGTCTCTAAAGTGTGTGAAAGAGTTTTGTTACATGAGAGAGACTGTGCAGTAGGTGGGGCTGGAGCTAGCTCTGTGGCGAGAGTGAGGAGTGGCTGGGAGAAGTTCAGGGAGCTGTTGCCTCTCTTGACATTGAGAGGGCTCTACCTCCGTGCTAAGGGATCTTTGTATACAGCATGTGCTAGGGGTGTATTGCTGTATGGTATCGAAACTGGGCAGTAAAGAAGAGGATATTCGCTGGTTTAAATATACAGGAATGAGAGTGATTAGGTTGATGTGCAGTTCATCCATGAATGGGAGGTCTGGGCTTGATAGGTTTACGATGTATGAGTTAAGAGGTAGCATGGGGGATTGGAGTGTATTGGTGTAGTGATGAGGAGAGGTAGATTGAGATGGTTTTAGCGTGTGGAGAGGATGAGGGATGACTATTGGGTGCAAAAAGTGAGAAGTGTTAGTGTCAGGGGTAGGGTTGCGAGAGGTAAACCGAAAAAGACCTGGGACAAGGTCATTGAGTGTGACCTTAGATAAGGGACTGAAAAGGGAGGCTGCCAGAGATCAAGCAGCATGGAAAACTGCCATTTGGTGACCAAGGCCGATGCATACAGTCGTGTTGAAGGCTTGATAAACGAAACAAAATGATACCCATATATATATATATATATATATATATATATATATATATATATATATATATATATATATGCAAAATAACCACACGAGAAATGAAAGGGCGCGACAGTGAGTACTTTTGTATATTACATCTTCAGACAGAGTGGAAACGTAAAGGGTAGAAGTCTTTTATGCACACCCGCAGCAGGGAGTGGCACACAGAACAAAGGATGACCTGAATTTTTGCCTGAGGCTTAACTTATGGTCACCTGCAGCAGGGAGTGGAACACAACAAAGGATGACCTGAATCTAAAAATGGGTGATGCACAGAACAATAGGTACCTTTCTTTTTTCTTCCTTAGGGATGCACGTGACAAAGGAGGAGGGAGTAGGAGGGGAGGAAAGGGGAGGGGGAAGGGGGAGGGGAGGAGGGAAAAGGGGAAGGGGAGAGAGGGGAGGAAGGAGGAGGAGGAGGAGGAGGGGATAAATACTGCTGCTTAACTTAAGACCTAGAGGATTAATGCTAGGTGTGTCCCACACAGGTGTGACTACACTACCAGGAGATGACAGGGAACAATCAGTTGTTAGTCTGGGGGATACTGCAATTTATCACACTTAAAATGACTAAAGCTCATGTTTACATTCTTTTCATATGTGCCAAAAATTTGACAAGATTTTCTCACATTTCTTTCATCTAAGCTTTTTGATCTTGCTAGAATCATAGAGCCTGTCCAGTCAGTAAGGTGATCATTGGATGCTTTGTGCTGAAATAAACCACTGCTTTGTTGGGCTGTCCTTACACTGTATTTATGTTGTAAGATTCTAGTTTCCAAGTCTTTTCCAGATTGTCGTATGTTAAATTTGTTACATCTTCTACACGGGATTTTGTAAACAACGCCTGAATTACTGAAAGGGCTGTTCTTGAACAGGGATTTTTGATGGTGTTCTCATATTTGAATACTACTTGTATATTAAGTTTCCTCAGTATGTGAACAACATCAAGAAAATTTTAATGGAAGGGGAAGACAAGGGTTCTTTGAATATTCTGGCGACCTGGCTTATTAGTTTTCCCTTCCAGGAATCGTTTCTTGGCTGTATGGTGGCACTGAGTTAGTATGGTCTGTGGATATTTTAGCTTCTTTCCAATGCTCTGAATCATTTTTAGCTCATCATCTGAAAATTCTGGGTCTGAAATTGTATAAGCTCTTAAGTACATGGATATGAACACAGATCCTTTTACATTAATATGATGGGACACACCTAGCATTAATCCTCTAGGTCTTAAGTTAAGCAGCAGTATTTATCCCCTCCTCCTCCTCCTCCCTCCCCCCTCTCCCCTTCCCCCTTCCCCTCCTCCCCTCCCCCTTCCCCCTCCCTCCCCCTCCCCTTTCCTCCCCTCCTACTCCCTCCTCCTTTGTCACGTGCATCCCTAAGGAAGAAAAAAGAAAGGTACCTATTGTTCTGTGCATCACCCATTTTTAGATTCAGGTCATCCTTTGTTGTGTGCCACTCCCTGCTGCAGGTGACCATAAGTAAAGACGCAGGTAAAAATTCAGGTCCTCCTTTGTTCTGTGTGCTACTCCCTGCTGCGGGTGTACAGCCCCGATCAGATTTTGGTGATATAGTCAGAACTGACAAAGCCAAAGCGTCTGGGGTTCAGAGTTCGAGAATTTCGACTCGCATGTCTGACAAACACACACACACACACACACACACACACACACACACACACACACACACACACACACACACACACACACACACACACACACACACACTGACAGAGAGAGAGAGAGAGAGAGAGAGAGAGAGAGAGAGAGAGAGAGACAGACAGACTGACAGAGACAGAGTATACACCTAAGGCATGGTAATGGACATTGAAGGAGAGTCTCCCTATCTCATTATAGTCACGACCAATATTTCTTTGAAATATGGAATCTATATTTCTATATATGTAAAAGACTAGTGATTTTATTATTACTTTATTCCCATGTCACATGAATTAATGTGGTTAGGCAGCATAGTATTATATTTACTCAGAATACATCCTATGCATGTATAGTCATAGCTAGGAAACGCTGACAGGTAACATTTTACCACATGCCTTGCCCAGTGCAATTGACGTTTTAATTTCAACTGCACTTGTGTAGTTAAATAGATGATGAAAGTATAGCACACCTGTGTCCCGTGAGTAAGCTATGAAACACACGGATGGTCGGGTCTCCTTACATTTTGTCTAAGCTACGGGTTAATCACATAAATGACGGATGCGACCAGAACGTGGATAAGCGTCTTATTTTAAATTATGATTAGTAAAGTGAAATCAATATATTGTTTTCTCTCTTAATAATATTATAATCGTAATAATAAACACTAAAGGGGATGAAAGACTCAATTGCTCTGATATTTACTATTACCATATTAAATATCCAGTCCACCCACCATTTTTCTCAATCATTTTTTGTAGCCTCCGCGTCACTGATGCCACGTGCGTTTGCATCACTTCTGGCCTGTGCCTGTGATACTCCCACTGCCGTTGAACGTGGGCCATCAGGGTGTTGGTATTTCTCTCAATTTCCATTTCCCTACTGTTGATAATCTGGGCCCACACGTGCTCAGTGACATTCATGTCAGTTCCTTTGCTGGGCCAATCAAGGAGCTCAAGGTTGTTCTACCTCTGAAACCACCTCTGTACAGCGTGAGTAATGTGAATCGGGCATTTATCTTGAATGAAGAGAGCGGGCCAGGAAGAAAAGGGTAATCTCTTTCCCAGAGGGAAGGCAGGAAACACTACTCTAGAATTTCTATGTCAGCTGTGAATTGACCTTTTATTTGAAACACGTCACACATGCCGTGTTGACATACCCAGTCCCAGTCATTGCAAGGGACGTGACCAGAGCGGGCCTCCTCCGGAATCTTGGGTCGGCGTAGCTGCAGGAGAAAATAAGCATGATAATATTGTCCTCTCGTATCAGTCATTAGTAATATACAGTACTTTCTAAGTGGCATTATGGGTGTGCATTTAAATAAATATACAGTATTAATATTTTACCTTTATATGGATCGGTGCAAAAGAGTAAACTAAATTATTGCCGAAGAGCAATGATGCACATAGTTTTCATTATTGGGGTAACACAATATACATATAGCGAAAGTAACTAAAGGTTTCTGTTGTGGTCAAATGCCACACTATTCTGCTCTGAAAGAATATTCGTCGGATATATATATATATATATATATATATATATATATATATATATATATATATATGTATATATATATATATATATATATATATATATATATATATATATATATATATATATATATATATATATATATATATATATATATATATCATCATCATCATCACCATCATCATCAGCCATTATAAGTCCACTGCTGAACAAAGGCCTCCCCCAACCTTCTCCACGAATTCCTTGGCTGAGCCAATCTTTGCCACGTTTTCCCTGCAAATTTCTCTATCTCATCTCTCCACCAACTGTCTGGCCTTTTTCTGCTACGCTTACCATCTCTTGGTGTCTAGTTAGTCAACCTCTTGCTCCATCGATTATCCCTTGTTCTTGCTACATGACCTGCCCAACTCCATTTCTGTTCTTTTATAACTTCTGTAATATCTTTGACTTTAGTCTGCTTTCTCACCCAAGTTGATCTTTTCCTGTCTCTTAAAGATATTCCCAACATTGACCTTTCCATTGCTCTCTGAGACCGGATTAAATTATTTTCCATCGATTTTGTCAGTTTCCAAGTCTCACAACCATACGTCATAGCTGGAATTATACATTCGTTATACACTTTTCGTTTCATACAAACTGGCAAGCTACTTTTCATAATGTCCCTATGTTTACCGAAAGCTTTTCATCCAATTGTAATGCGTCTTTTTATTTCGCTATCATTATCTTTCGTTAATTTTAGTATTTGTCCCAGGTAATTGTACCCCTCAACTTCTTCAAGAATTTCTCCACTTATTCTGATGACGCTCTTTGGTGTTTGAGGATTAAACATTACTTTAGTTTTACTCAGGTTCATCTGTAGCCCTACTTTGAGACTTTCTCTGTTCAGGTCATTTAACATTTCTTGCAACGTCTCTGCTTTTTCTGAGATTAGGACAATGTCATCTGCAAATCTTAAATGGTTTAGCTTTTCTCCATCTATGTTTACTCCTTTGTTTTCCCAGTTTAGCTTTCCGAAAATACTTTCTAGGCATGCTGTAAATAACTTTGGTGAAATTGTATCTCCCTGACGCACGCCCTTATCAGTCTTAATTTTTCTCTGAGTCCTTATGTAATTTAACTGTAGCAGTTCCCTCTTTATATATGTTTTCGAGCAGTTTTACAATGTTCTCATTCACTCCTTGTTCTCGCAATGAATTTATAGTTGCTATGTGCTCCACTGAGTAGAAAGTCTTTTCGTAATCAACAAAACCTAAGCACAGTGGTTTATTATATTCTGTAGTTTTCTGAAATAGCTGATTCATTGTGTGCAGATGATCAGTGTTCGAATACCCGCATCGGAATCCTGCCTGTTCACGAGGTTGGTTTTCCTCCAAATTTGTAGCCATTCTGTTTGTAAGGACTTTAGTGAAAAGTTTGTAAATGACTGATAGCAAGCTAATGGGTCGATAGTTACTAAGGTCTTTTGAGTCGCCTTTTTTTATGAAGTAGAATAACAATTGCATTACACCATGTTTTGGGAATTTTCTTCTGTGTTATACATTGGGTAAATAAGTGAGCAAGCCTATTTTGTACTTCTGCTCCTGCATCCAACAGTAAATCTGCTACTATTCCATCTTCTCCCGAAGCCTTCCCTCTTTTCATATTTTTAAGAGAAATATTTACTTCGTCTGGTGTTATCTCAAGTATTTCACTTGTGTCAACAGATGCATACAGTTCTTTGTAAAATTCTTCAACTCGCTTCAGCATTATATCTCTGCATTTAATGGTTTCACCGTTTTTGTCTTTTAGTGATGTAATTTGTTGCTTTCCAAGTGCCATTTTATTTCGGACCTGTTTCATACTTTTTCCTTTTTTGATGGTTTCTTTGATATGATCCATGTTTCTCCTTTTTTCTTCTCTGTCTTTTGTTGATAAGCTTATTTAATTCCGCTCGTTCTATTTCATCTTTCTTTGTTTTTACTTTCATTACCTCTCTTTTTTTCATAAGCTCAAGTGTCTTCTCTGAATACTTCCCGGCTTTGGTTGTATTAGGTTTTCCTACTACCTCCGCTGATTCTTTTAGGACTTTCGTTAGTCTGTCATTCAACTCATCAATGTCACATTCAGCATAACTGAGAGCCTGAAATCTGTTCCTTATTTCCAACTGAAAAGCTGCCTTGTTTTCTCTGACTTTTATTGGGCATATCTTTTTGTCTTTAATCATCTTCTTTCTTTCACTTTTGAAATTGAATCTTGCTGTGCAACCCACCATTCTGTGGTCACTTCCAATATTTACTTTGTTGATAACTGTGACGTTTGTGATTGTGTTATTCTTATTTGCTATAATGAAGTCGATTTCATTCTTTGTTTCTCCATTTGGGATTCTCCAGGTCCACTTTCTCCCTGTTCGTTTTTGAAAGAATGTGTTCATTATTCTCATGTTAAACATTTCTGCAAAGTTTACCAACATTTCTCCTCTTTCGTTCCTTTCTCCCACTCCAAATTTTCCCATACATGCCTCTCCATTTTTTGATTTTCCAACTTTTGCATTGAAGTCTCCCATGAGTATAGTATAGGTGGTCTTTTCTTCTTCCATAATTTGGGAGATGTCATCATAGAATGTTTCAATTTCTTCATCTGAGCTCTGAGAAGTTGGTGCATATACTTGTATCACTTTCAGGGTATATTTTTTGCACAGTCTAATTACAACCACTGCTACTCTGTCAGATGCACTGCTGAATTTAACAAAGTTGTCTGCAAGATGTTAATTAGAAATCCTACACCACTAACTCTTTCATTTTCCCTTCCTCTATGGTAAAATAGGTGGCAACCGTCTTCGGGCTGAATTACTTTTTCTTCTTTTCTGTGGGTCTCACTCAAACCTACAATATCCCATCTAATGTTTTCCAGTTCAGCCATTAAGTTATCAAGTTTGTAATCTTCAGCGAGACTTCTTACAATGTATGCATAGATCTTCATTGATTTAAGAGTGTTTAATATTCCAGTCTCTATCTTGTCAACACAGTGCTTACTCACTTTCGGTGGCACACTGCCCATAAGCACAGGAGGCAGTGCGGTTGGACCTTTAATAGACGATGATCCAACAGGAACGCCCGTCAAATTCTTTGCAATACAACTCATGTTTGGTTGGGAGGATTGTGGCAAATAATCTCACCTCCCTGCCACATAGTTTCTAATGAGATGTAATTTTTTCTGCCACCTTATTCGTTATATTCGGTGGAGCCCTATATATCTATAGGGGGTCCCATGGTCCGCGCAGTCTAAGATGGTCCCTTGTATAACTACAAGGCCTTCCCCTATCCGCCACCCGGGGACGCGCCAGGTAGCAGTGGGATCCTGTCCCTGGATATATATATATATATATATATATATATATATTATTTATATACATATATATACATATACATACATATACATACATATACATATATATATATAAATATATATATATATACCTACATACATATATATATATACATATACATCAATCAATCAATCAATCATTTCCTGTGGCACCCTCGGGGATGCATAGGGCCTCGATGAACTCACACCACCACATCCTATCTTGTGCTAACTCCTCAAGATCTCCCCAACACTCATCTCCAGCTTCCCGTCTCATTGTCCTCACCCACGTCTCTTTTGGCCTTCCTCTACCTCTCCTACCAGGTGCCACCCACCCTGGTGTACCTCGTACTATTCCCTGTCTCCTATACACATGTCCTAGCCACTTCCATCGTGAGAATCTAACATATTCATCGATCGGCTGCACTCCCGTTATTTCTCTAATTCTACTATTTGGTATCCTTTCCCACCACTTAACTCCTAATATTCTTCTAAGTGCTTTATTTTCAAACACCAAGAATTTATTTTCCATAGTCACTGTGCTGTACCAAGACTCGTGTCCATAAATTAAGATACTCCTAACCATTACCTTATAAAGTTTGATTTTTGTATGCACAGAAAAATTGTTATTATTCCAAATATTTTTAAGCATTCCCATTGCCTGATTAGCCTTCTTTAACCTTTCCTCGAATTCAAGGTTCAAAGAACCATCCTTGGCTAAATAAGTACCTAAATATTTAAACCTATCAACTTGCTTTACAACCATACCTCCAATTACACATTCCTGCGCATTTTCCATATTCATATTGATTATTTCAGTTTTTCCACAATTAATAACCAAACCCACCTTGCGACCTTCACTCACCAAACAGTCCAACACTCTCTGCATCTCTTCTGGCCCATCACAAATCAAAACTATATCATCTGCATAATCTAAATCCAAAAGTTTCCTGTTCTCTCCCCAAAGTATACCTGCACCGGTTTCTGTTCCAACACGTTTCATAATGTAATCAATGACCAATATAAATAGTAAAGGCGATAGAACACCACCTTGAATTACTCCGGACTTGACTTCAAACGAATCACTCAGACAACCATCAACCATCACTTTACAAAATGTGTCCTCATGCGTGTTCATAATGACCTCACAAACTCCTCTGGTATTCCATAATGTCTCATGATCTTCCCCATAGACTCTCTCGAAACACTATCAAAAGCCTTTTCAAATCAACAAAACAAAGACTTAACGGTACTTTCATTTCATTAACTTGCTGCATCAAATGCCTAACTATAAAGATCTGATCATTGCAACCACGTCCCTTTCTAAAACCAGCCTGTTCATCCCTCAGAATACCCTCAACCACCGGCTCCAACCTATTTAACAACACTCTACTGAAAACTTTCAAAGCTATCGGTGACAAAGAGATTCCCCTCCAATTACCACATTCACTCAGGTCTCCCTTCTTCGGAACTTTAACAATTACACCATTCTTCCAAACTGATGGTAGTAACCCCGTCACCCATATCTTATTGAATAGCTTGGTCAAGATCATTATTAATCTATCCTCCACTTTAAACATTTCCGGAAATAAACCATCCTCCCCTGGTGCCTTATTATTCTTTAACTGTTTTACTGCTTTCTCCACTTCTGCAAGCCTCAACTCTCCCGTTTCTATATTTAAATCTTCCTGAGCAGACGGTATATCCTCTTCTGGTGGTATTGGTCTATTAAGAACTGTCTCAAAATGCTCTTTCCATCTATTTTTAATATCTCCATCTTTGGTCAATAAATTTCCTTCCCTGTCTCTAATTGGTATTTCCTTGCGTTTACCTGCATTACCACTCAGTTCTCTAATCGATTCATATGCTATTCTTTGACTCTGTCCATCATTTTTGTTTATTAGGATTTCAGTCTCTGCAACCTTTTCATCCACACATCTTCTTTTATCTCTCCTAGCTAACCTTCTTACTTCTGAATTCAAACTCCAGTACGCAGCTCTTGCTAATTCAATCTCTCGTTCATCAACGCATTGCATCTCACTCCTCAATTTAGCCTCACCTCTCTTTTTTATCATTTCCCACGTTTCCTCTGATATCCATTTCTTTCTCCTGAATCTATGTCTCCTTCCAATCGTACATTCAGCAGTCTCATGCAAAACTTTGTTCACATCCTCCCACATCTCATCTACACTTCTCTCCCCCTCTTCCAACGTTTCCAACACCAAAAACCTATTTCTGCATTCTAATCTGAATTCCTCCTTTTCTTCTCCTTCCCTTCTAAGCTTAACAATATCGTATCTACCAACACCAGATTTTTCTTTCTTCTGATTTTTAAGTTTAAACCTTATTTTTGCAATGCTGAGTTGATGGTCACTACCAATATCCGCTCCCCGTTTAACATGAACATCTAGCAGAGAATTTCTATGCCTCCTACTGATAGCGATGTGATCAATCTGATTTTTATATTTTCCACACGGCGACACCCAAGTTGTCTTGTGTATATTGCAATGCTGAAAGAGTGTGCCCCCGATGACTAAGTCATTTGCTAGACAGAAGCTTCCAAACCTCACTCCGTTTTCACTCATCCTACTACCAACTCCCATCTTACCCATACATGCCTCAAATCCCTCATTTGAACAGCCCATTACTGCATTAAAGTCTCCAACGCAGATCAAAACATCATGTCTAGGTACCCTTCCTACTCCTTCTTGCAACTTTTCATAAAATGTGTCTTTCCTTTCATCGAGTGCATCATTAGTAGGTGCATAACACACAAACAGACTGATGTTGCCATGATTTGATTTAAACCGTGCATATAGCAATCGCTCATCTATAGGATCCCACTCACATAAAGCCTTATTTGCTTTACAACCCAGCAACAATCCTACTCCCTGATAATGCATTCCGTCCTGTCGGCCAGATATCAATAAACGTATACCATCCCTCCAAATCCAACTTATCGACTCCAGTTAATCTAGTTTCTGTCAGAGCACAAATATCAAGTCCGTAATTTTGAAAAACCTTCACTAACTCATCGATTTTACCGTCATGATTTAGCGTTCTCACATTCCAGTTACCAATTTTAATTGTATTTTTTGCATTGACAAAGGAATTAGATTGTAATTGAGGCAACCGTGAGATTCTTAGCACCCCCCGCCCATTTAAGGGCTGCACGGGACTGGGGGCCATTATTGTTCTTTCAGAGTCCATCAAGGTTTCTTTGGCTAACTTCCTGAACACCTCGCCATTGTGTTGCAGTCGCAGTAGGCAGCTAACTTGCCTGATTGCCCACACCCGAAAGACCCAGCTATGCTGTAGCCAGTCACGTGCCGGCATGCTTCCCAGCCATTTCACTCTCAAGGAGTTCCTCTGCCTGAGAAAGCAACCACCCCCCTGCTCCCGAGGGCTTTTGATCTGTGTAGGTAGAGGGCGATCACTCCCTCACTAGCCATATACAGTGTATATACAGTGTATAGGCTACACTCACCATATATATATATATATATATATATATATATATCCATCATCCGATCCTATGTTGCCCCATAAGGAACGTAGGAGCTCAGGGCTAGGCAAGTTGGTCCTGACATTTAAGATGAGAGTGACCAGCCTCACTCATCCCTGCGTGGCATTACTTGAGCAATAAACCCCTACCAACCATTGCATAAAAGCCTACACCGGCTCAATCCGATTGGAGTGCCGTAATTACCCACTAAACCACCAGGCGCCAAAATCTGGTTACATGGTTACCATCCAGCGTAGTAAATGGTTTCCTGGTGTACAGGAAACCATTTCGCTTGTCACTCAGCGTAGAGTCACCCACAGGCAGAAGAAAGAAAAAAGAATGAAGGAAAGAAAGAAAAGGGAGTATGTAGTCACCCGTAGGCAGAAGGACGAGGAAAGAACGAAGGAAAGAAAGACAGAAGAGGATAGAAGGAAAGAAGGAAGGAGGAGAGGAGAGGGCAGACACCCGAGAGCAGTGCATATAATTAAAGTCGTGCAAGAGAGAGAAAAAGACAGCGCAATGTTGTAAGGGGGGTGTCACGACGATGGTGACTCAGACCCTGTGCGTATGAAACTGCCAATTTTGTTTTATTTTTCCATGTGATTTGGAAGAGACACAAAGTTGGATCACAGTAAAAGGTGATTAGAGTGTAAAAGTGATGCGCATATGATCCCTTAATTGCCTCATCCCGCCAAGGCTGGGTCACAATAAACCAAAAAACTAAAACAACCATGCAAACTCCGGTCACATTTGAATCACATCCACACTCTCAACACAGTAATACGTTTTTTAGTATTTAAATCTGTGATTATTAATTTACAATAAAGCCGTATATATTGCAAGACTGTCGACAGTTCATATCTTACCTTGTATTATCCCTCCTCCGACAATGGACTCTGCCATGGGAACTAGAGGAGAAATGCTGCTCATCTGTAAATATGGCTCTGCTCCATAAGTCGTCACCCTGCTCAACATGGAGCTGTGCAAAAGCCAGTCTTCCTGCACGGTGCTGGTCCGTAAGACGTTCCTTCTGAGCTGGGGTGCGATGGTGTATTCCAGCGCGATGTAACCTTCTCCTTACAGTTCTGGCTTACACTTCTAACTGCAAGTCATGCCTTATTGCTGCTGCGTTGGTAAGGGGGTTAGCTTCCGCAGCAGCAATGATGTTCCCATCCTCTACTAGTGTCCTCCTCCTTAGGGCTCCTGTTCTCTCTACAAAAGGAGTTTGCTGTAAACCCAACAAGGTTGTGATGCATTTATTGAGGTGTTCTCAAACATTACTATTATAGTTTGCGTGGGTCTTTCCTAAGGACTGTGTAAGGTTTTAGTGCATCCGTCCGTCTCCGTGAAACCTGAACGATCTGCATATGCAGTATCGTTTCACGGGGCGAACGTCACTCTCTCACCTTACTCAGCGGGGAGATGCTATATATGCAGGTTGCTTAGTTGTATCAGTCTCGACGAATGGACTACATTACTACTTCACGTGCTAACACTGTCACCTTCATAGAATCCACGAAAGTTTGACAACACATTGTTAACCAGTTGGGACAATTTCCTTATATGATATTATCCGTTTTCATCAATGCTCACCCCTATTTCGCTAACACTGGTGGAAGAGGAATCATGTAACACATAGATATGTCGCATATACGAATCTTTTTGTAATGTTAATGGATCCTAAATGTAATCGATAGTTTAATCACCAGCTATGCTTAATGTGTAAAACAATGATATGGATTTATGGTTAAAGTGTATGTGGAAAAACTAATCACCTTTGCATTTTCTATAACATGGTCATTTGAGAACGGGAGGGTGGGAGAGATGATATGGTTATCGGAAGACTAAAGAGGAAGCCAGAGCTACAATGCGTTTTGCTCACGTCTTTGCTACAGCCAGGTTCGGATGCACGAAATAAACATAGATAACATGTAACTACGAACTACTACTGTACTATAATGTTACTGTAAGTCATACGTTGCCGTGAACAACACTTAACCATCATAGCACGCTAACAGCTTAACACAGATCCTCCTTTACTCCAACCCCATTACTGACAGTACTAAACCTCTGATACCCTACACTACCCCACCACCAACCAGTAATGCAGGTCACAAGACAATTGTTGATGGGTGTAGATGTAATCGCAGACAATATGTATTTTCGTAGAATATGATTATCTATATATTGAAAATTTCATTATAATAACTGTAACCTCATAGGTAAAATATTTATAATTGTTCACATACGCTATATCTTATCTATACTCGTACTATAACAAATCTAAGTATGCACATAGAATTTAAAGACCTTACACAGGTCGTTTATGTTTCCATTGGTGTTACACCTCGTAATCCGCTTGGCGACGGTCCTTTGTGCCAGGCCAAGTCGCTGAGCGATAGCACATATAGACAGCCCACTATCGCGCAAAGAGATGATGATGCCTCTCAACTCCAGGTTTTGCTCCTTCCTGTATCCGTATGATACAAAGAAATCTCGGATGATTTCCTTCTCTCTCTATCAGTGTCAGGCACGCGAGTCGAAATTCTTGAACTAATGCAAACGTTTGTGGAATCAGTGACGCGAAGGCTACAGAAAGTGATTGTGAAAAATGGTGGGTGAACTGGATGTTACATATGGTAATAGTAAATATCAGAGCAATTGAGTCTTTCATCCCCTTTAGTGTTTATTATTACGATTATAATATTATTAAGAGAGAAAACAATATATTGATTTCACTTTACTAATCATAATTTAAAATAAGACGCTTATCCACGTTCTGGTCGCATCCGTCATTTATGTGATTAACCCGTAGCTTAGACAAAATGTAAGGAGACCCGATCATCCGTGTGTTTCATAGCTTACTCACGAGACACAGGTGTGCTATACTTTCATCATCTATTTAACTACACAAGTGCAGTTGAAATTAAAACGTCAATTGCAATGGGCCAGGCATGTGGTAAAATGTTACCCGTCAGCGTTTCCCAGCTATGACTATACATGCATAGGATGTATTCTGAGTAAATATAATACTATGCTGCCTAACCACATTAATTCATGTGACATGGGAATAAAGTAATAATAAAATCACTAGTCTTTTACATATATAGAAGTATATAGATTCCATATTTCAAAGAAATATTGGTCGTGACTATAATGAGATAGGGAGACTCTCCTTCAATGTCCATTACCATGCCTTAGGTGTATACTCTCTGTCTCTGTCTCTGTCTCTGTCAGTCTGTCTGTCTGTCTGTCTCTCTGTCAGTGTGTGTGTGTGTGTGTGTGTGTGTGTGTGTGTGTGTGTGAGACACGCGAGTCGAAATTCTTGAACTCTGAACCCCAGACGCTTTGGCGTTGGCAGTGCTTACTGTATCACCAAAATCTGACCGGAGCTGTACATAGAAGACCTCAACCCTTTACGTTTCTGTCTCACTCTGTCTGAAGATGTAATATACGAAAGTACTCACTGTCGCTCCTTTCATTTCTCCTGTGGTTATTTTGCATACATATCTTCACGGTGAAGTCTCTGCATATATATATATATAGATAGATAGATAGATAGATATATATAGATAGATAGATAGATAGATGAACTGTGCATTTCCGCAATCATTTCCACAAACCGCAATTTCCGCAGCTGCGGAAGTGTGATTTCGTTTGCGGATTTACGTTTGCGACAAATTTTATGCAGATTTGCGGTTTTGCGCTTGCGGAAGCTCTTCCGCAAATGCAAATCTGCCCGCAAACATCTACGTGCCCTGACCGGCAGGCGGGATCTGCGTGAGTTCCCGGCGCCGGCCGCCACTCCCGCACTGTTGCCAGATGTACGATAAGTATTGTATATATACGAATAATTTGCCTTCGGTACCTAAGTCTACTAATACCAAGTCGGATCACTTCCATCTAAAACGGGTCCAAGCTGGTGCAGGGGGCGGAGCATCGGAGTGACGTCAGCTTGCACGAAACGCAAGTTCAGTTGATGCCTGACCGTGGTGGTGAGTGGATGTTTGCTGCACTCTCCAGATCATGACACATTTTCAGTCCGAAGTGGGTGTGAGGGAACCTACTGCTATGTTATACGGTTAAACGAGTCTGCACTTCTTCCCCTTCTTCGTTTTCCCGTATTATAAATGTTTAATTTGAGTCTGCCCTTTTATACATATTTTGGTACTTAAGTCATCTGACGTCCCACAAGCCACGCCTCCCTGCACCCTGAGGGAAAGTGAACCGACTTGGTATTAGTAGACTTAGTTCGGTACAATGTACACTCATGATCACTTATCTTTGACCAGAGAGTTAGCCAAAGTCGTGGCCAGGCGTAGGCTGCACAGTCAGACACAATCCACCATCCTTCCAGAAAGGTTTAGTGCTTCAATGAACAAATTTCTAAGCATCACTGAAGCACTTTTGTTTCACATATATTTTTCAAGGAATATATGCATGGTAAGAAATAGACAAATTTGGTTATAGCTGTTACTTTTAGTCTGTAATAAGTGCATGATGATATTTGAATTTCATACTGTGTGTTATTAATCTGTTCATTATTTCACTGACCTACTTCATGAGGCGAGCCATAGCAGAGAAATATCCACGATTGCCACAGCAGCCGGCATTCACACGATATGTTCTAAGTAAGAATGCTTTGTAATACTTATATCATTGACAAAAATTTACTATTACCACTACTTTGAACTGAATGTTTTTCTCTAGTGATAACAGGCCCCGTTGACCACTGATATAAATAAGCGTAGATGCCGCATGACATACTTTAGATGCGTCTGCGCGCCCGCCATCTTGGAACGGTCGAGGAAGACGATGTCGTGTTCCTGACGATGGTCAAAGCTGACCACTATTTACATAAAAATGCAACAGCACTGTGCTGCTTTTGGGTGTTGAAAGCGTCGGAAAATATCTATGATGACACTGGTAGCACGAGCGGCTCAACTGTCTGGTTATGCAAATGTCCCTCAGCTGCTTTCCTATCCTCCAAAAGAAGGATGGTGGGTTGCAGAAGGGAAATTTAAACCTGCAGTCCACCGAGTTCATGTTGCAGATGAACCAGGAACCACAACCATTACCACCACAACAACAGCCACCACCATAACAGCCACAACCACAACCACCACCACCACCACAACAACAGCAACAGCAAGAACAACCACTACCACCAGCACCACATCCACCACTACCGCCACCACCACCACCACAACAGCAACAACATCTACAACCACCAACATAACAACAATCACCACCACAACAAAAGTCACCACCACTACAACAGCCACCATCCTCACAAAAACAACCACCACCATTATGACAACAACCACCACCAGCACATCAACCACCACCATCACAACAATAACCACCACCACAACAACAACCACAAAAACCACCACCATCACAACAACCACCATCACTACAACAACAACCATCACCACAACAAAAACCACCACAACAACAATCACCACCACCACCACCATCACAACCACCACCACAACAATAACCACCACCGCAACAATAACCACCACAAAAACAAGCACAACAACCACCATCACTACAACAACCACCACCATAACAACAACCATCACTACAACAACAATCATCACCATCACAATAACAACCACAACAATAACCACCACCACAACAACAACCACCTCAAAAACAACCACCACAAAAACAACCACCACAATCACAAGAACCACCATCACTACAACAACCACCACGGCAACAACCACTATCACAACAACCACAACAATAACCACTACAGCAACAATCACTGTAACAGCCAGGACAACCACAACAATAATCACCACGACAATAACCACCACCACAACAACAACCACCATCGCAACCACCACCACAATAACCACCATCGCAACCACCACCACAATAACCACCATAGCAACATCCACAACAACAATCACCACAACAGTAACCACCACCACCAACCACCACCACAATAACATCCACCACCACCACCAATGCAACAACCATCGAAACAGCAACCACCACCACCATAACAACAACAACAACAACCAACACAACCACCACCACCACCACCACAAGAACAACCACCACCACCACCACCACCACCACTACAACAACAGCAACAACGACAACATCCACGAAAACCATCACCACAACAACCACCACCATCATTACAACCATCATCACAACCATCACCACCACAACAACAACAGCAACAACTATAACCACCATCACAACAATGACCACCACAACAACCACCGCCACAACCACCACAACAGCAACAACAACCCCTTTCACCACCACAACTGCTACCATTAAAACCACCATCATCACCACCACCACAACAACAACAACCACCACCACAACAGCCACCACTAACACAACAACAACCACAATTAGCACAACAACGACCACCGCCAACACAATAACCACCACCACCAACACAATAACCACCACTACAACAACAACAAAAACCACCATCACCATCACCACAGCAACAACCACCACTACCACTACAATAAGCACCATCACCACCACCACAGCAATAACCATCATCACCACCACCACAACATCACCATCACCACCTCTATCATAACAACATTCATTTTCATAGTCTGAATTCACTCTAAAACAAGCCCCACTGTTACATGCTTGACCGCTCCAAGATGGTGGCCGCACAGACGCATAGCCGCTGTACTGAAGAATGGGCGATGCGGCATCTAGTCTTATTTATATCTATGCCGTTGCCATTCAGTGGGAATGGTTGCCCTTTTCCTACGCGACGTCTTAGCTGCGTGCCCCCTCTGGTCAAAATGTGTGCCAGTTAATGCCGTTAATTCATAAATAATTATTATGGTATACATGATGCCAACACTCACATATAGTGGTACATGTTTTTTTACTTCTTGGAAAGTGCTATATTGCAGACTGATTGAAGAAATGTCGGCCCCTGTCAATGAACACAGATTATTAATTTATGGAGGAGAAACCATAAGAATATAGTAATATCAAAGTTATGAGTAGTACGATTCAGATCACCTGGCTACAGTTCTTTGCCCCGCCCTGTAGTGCAGAGGCTATGTTCGAATGTTTGGCTAGTGTGTGGTCATAGCACTGCCCGCCACGCGTGCATGGTCAGAGATTAGTAATCGTGACTGTACAGTCATAAGAAAAACTATCGTTACCCTTCAGAACTATGCACTATGACACAACGACGATGTGCTGTGGAATGACGGGACAGGAAAGTTTGTACCGCAAAACCGTCATTGTCGGTTATGTGAGACAGATATTAGAATTTGTCCTAGACGTAATAACAGCTAATTAGATCGTTTGGCCTCTGTACATAGAGACAATACGTTTTATTATCCGGCACCAAAGTCATTAAATAAAAATGGAACAGAATGGTGTAGAGTCGGCAACACACATGCAGACGGGCAATGAGTATGTGCACGCATGCCAGACGTATCATAGTATTTCAGCAGATACAAGTCAAGTTAGTAAATTTCAGTGTAATAATGATATGTATTGCTTTCTACATATAATAAATGTCGAGTAGAAGGAAAATAATAATACGTGTTCAGTCTCATTGCTTTAATATTTTGTATACCCACCTCCTGGTTCTTAAACATCTTAAAGACGTTGACGCATGGATGCCACTAATTGAAGAATCCATCTGAAGCATTTAACCACCTATCTGAAGCAAACAAACGAACTTGTGCACCCCTGCTATACTATCACAAAAAAAGCAGTCGATGCCTATAGTTTTATTACACTTCAAATTAATTTATTTGTTGTATTCTTTAGATAATGAGTGTTGAATAGTAGGAAAATAATAAAAGTGCCGAGTTTCATTATTAATCCCTGGCGGGGCGCTCAGGGTAATGGAAACACATACTCTATATTTCCCAACCATATGGCTCATTCTTGCTCATTATTCCAACGCTCGTAATAGGATTGTGATATGGCAACACACCATAGGGGAGGAGCGAAAAACAAGGACTCACCCACACAGGACAGCTGACGTTCGTTTCGTATCGAACATTCCTGGGGGTAATGATAGTTTTTTTTTTAATGACTGTACACAACCATTTTTAAGTAAAGTACATTTTGTATGATAATTTTACGATTCCTTCAAAAATAAAGAGAGAGAGAGAGAGAGAGAGAAAGAGAGAGAGAGAGAGAGAGAGAGAGAGAGAACGGTTGATAATGAGATTCAACTCTCTTTGATATTCACTGGCTGCATACCAAGCTTTCAGGAAAGGGCAACTTTCGTAATCGTGATTAATAAAGCATAACACCGTCGTAGCAAGTCGTTTTCTACTTTGCACTGGAGGGTTCTTCAGTACATTATCTTAATGATATACTGTATGTGCTTTCTGGGGAGAGGGTAAGAAATAAGAATCTAGGGATAAAATCCAGAAAGATGTTTTTCCCTCAATAAATAAAGAATAATACAAAGCCTAATTCAAGATCAATTTATTTTCCAGAATCTTAGATGTTATAATGTATGCTACTGATGTAAACTACATCGATACTAGAAAGACTTGTATAGCATACAAGCCAGTAACAAGATGAAATGTGCAAAGATGTGCTACGAATCCTCCCACTCCACCTAGAATATCATCTTTAGTCTAAATTTCAAATTTGTCAGACTTCTAGCATTGCCAGTGCCAGTATTTCAATCTCAACAAAACTCATTAGGCCGGTAAATAACAGATTAAAAAAGAAACATACGAAATGAAACTGACTGCAGTTTTACCATTTTCCTAACCAGACAACCACCTCTCCCCATGCGGTATCAATACTGATAGATAGATTGACAGATAGAAACTCGTCAAATGTGAGCGCGAGGTGTAATAATTCATTTATATACAATAGTGAATGATTTACTCTTGTTTTGTAGTAAACACAGTCTAATACACTAATAATAATAATAAGAAAATATCTTAGTTATACTATAACTGTAATTTTATATATCCCATTCATTACTTTAGACATCTTCCAAATTTCGTAAAGTCATCTATTGTTAGTCAGAGCAGAGAGAATAAAGATATAACTGTAGTGGATGAGTAACTAGGGATGATTTATAACCCCTTGATTATTAAAAATATCATCCTTAACTCAATACAAGAAGCAGTGCCAAGGCACAGTAAACCAGTCCCCGGCAATCATTTAAGTGCTGACGTATAAACACAACAGGATGTCTAGTCAAAGATGTCACATCTCAAATTTCGAGTAAATCGGATGAAAATTGACGATTTTATGCACATTCGAAATTTTAGGCCTAACCCACATGACATTGACCCCCCTGCCGCTAACTGAGGGGTGACCCCCTTGGTGTAATGATGCATATTATAGGACGCAGATTTGAAAGATGCGCCTTTGGGTTTTGGTTTCACGTCAATATGACGAATTTGAAGTGAGTTATGTCGAAAGATCGATTTTTATTTCATTTGTTGGGCCTATAGCATGGGCCTTGGCTGAACTTGAACAAAAATTTAATCAGGTGATCAGAAGGTCATGGCTCATCATCCCTGTAATTTTAGTCAAAATCTCATTTCTAGCTTTTGCGTAAAGTTATTACCAGACAGACAAACAAACAAACCGAATTATTACAATACCCATCCTCAAGCTTCTCGGGGGTGGGAACGGGTAATAATCCTCTAATGGTATACATAATCAAATGAAGCTTATGGCGGGGTGATGAAAGGGATAAAAATGCTTTGCGCTTGCGTTTTGCATTTGTGGAACTGCTAATTGCAAGAATTTTGCGAATTTGCGATTGCAGAAGGCATTTTTTTTTTTTTTTTTAAATTTGCAGACTTGCGTTGAAGTGAATTTTCGTTTGCGGTGTTCACTTCTGATATATATATATATATATATATATATATATATATATATATATATATATATATATATATATATATATAATAATAAAGAACCAGGGTTCGAATTCACATCTTTATTGAGACGTTTCAGAAACAACCTGTCACTATACTCAGTGTTTTTTTATTGAGGCGAAGATGCACTTGACAGATTGGTGATGACTGACCGAATGCAGCATTACTTCATAATCTCTTTATTATTAATTGACAATATATATCTGATGGGAAAATTTGGGTTAGTAAATGTTATTCGGACATGTTGCATTCAGCCAATCGTCACCAACCTATCAAGTGCATCTTCGCCTCAGTAAAATAAACTGAGTGTAGGCATGACGATGAAACGAGTTTTTCCGAAACGTCGCAATAAAGATGTGGATTCCAACCCTGGTTCTAGAGCAATTAGTGCTTAACATTCAGTTTTGGTGATTAAAGTTTGGGTTTCGCTACCATGTAAGAATATTTTATTTTGCAGTATTTATATATTGTTTTTGCTTTTGAATTTACGTTTATATTAATGCTGTATCAATTTTATCTTAATAGCATTGCAGACTCAAACTGAGGTTATGAAATTAAGGTTGCTAATGAATCAAAAGAAAACCCTAAGGGTTTTTATCAAATGTACCGTACGAAAAATAAAGATAGGATAGGACCACTCAGAACAGAATCAGGTGACATTACCAGTGAAGATAAAGAAATGTGCTCCATCCTGATTAATTATTTCATATCAGTATTCACCAAGGAAAATTTAGACCTGGTTCCTAAAGCAGCAAATATTTATGATGAGAATACAGAAAATAGTCTTAGTAAAATAACCATTAGTAAGGAGGACGTACTGAAAGAAATTAATAAGTTAAAACCTCAAAAATCGCCAGATCCGGACGAAATATACGCAAAAATTATAAAAAGAAACCAAAGAAGAATTATGTCAGCCACTTTTAACGTTATTTAATGACTCTTTAAGCTCAGGAGAAGTTCCAGAGGCGTGGAAGACCGCAAACGTAGTGCCCATCTTTAAAAAACGGTTATAAATCAGCTGCGTCGAATTATCGTCCGATAAGTTTAACGTCAATAGTAGAAAAAATGTTAGAGTAAAT
>NC_137048.1:9140613-9216297 GCF_032717465.1 Coenobita brevimanus
GCCATGGCCACCATCGGGGCAAGACCTTAGCAGAGATGTAGCGGGGCAGTGAAGGAGGTAATGTACGAGAGGCACATCGGACCTGGCCAAGCAATGAGGACACGGATCAGGCTCCGTACCAGCAATCTGTTTGAAGCAGGGGAACCCCAGGCGCAATCTCCATATTCTCACTACTAAATAATTAGGCAGGCCCTTAGGAGGCAGGAGGGGAGAGTATGATGTAGCAGTGGCGTACCAGTCTGCAGAGCTAGAGCCCCCCGAGATGCAGAGTTGGTGTTCCTCCCGGGACAGCCTGCCTATGGTTGCCTTTAGAGCTCCAAGAATGTATGAGGGGCTGGGGCGGGAGGGGGAATGTTATCTCTGGATGAGTGCAGGCAGTGCGTGCCACGTCATCAGCTCTTTCATTGCCAGTAATCCCGACATGACCTGGGAGCCAATGTAGTATGATAGTGGCTCCCCTTTGGACAAGAAGAGTTGCAACCGTGTAAATTGCTGTTAGGAGGAACACATTATCATGGAGGGAGAAAGAGCGTAGCCATTGAAGGGAGGAAAGACAGTCTGTATGGATAATGACACGTCTATAATGGTGGTGATGAGCATGGCGCAATGCACCCAAAATGGCTGCAAGCTCTGTTTGGAAGGCAGACACTCCTGGGGAGAGGCACCATGATTCAAACCAAATTCCCCACGACAAAAGCAGATCCAGCAGAGCCATCAGGAGAAACAGAGCCGTCAGTAAAGTAGGTGGCCGAACCTGGGGAGTCTAAAGCAGCCACCCGACTAAGACCATCCTGACGAATCATGGCGGGAATAGAAGAGCGAGGTTTGGCCTCTGATGGACTGATGATATGGAAAGGGAGTGGAGTCCAAGGTGGTGGATCTTCAAAGCCAGGGAAAGGAGAATCAGGGTCTTGGCACAAGCTTGGAGCAGCTCCCAAATTGTGAATGGTGGCAGCTGTGGTTTGGGCCCAGTCACGTTGAGGGAGCGCCTCAGGTGGATGGCCCAAAAGTCGTTTGAGCAGGGCTGAGACAGGTAGATCAGGCCGGTGCTGCACCAGCTGGAGTGTGATTGTTGCTGTGCATAGCACAATGCGGTGCATCAGTGATGACAGCCCACTCTCCAAACGCAAATTCACTAGACGGGTCCAAGGTGGAGCTCCGAGCATGATACGTAGAGCATTGTTTTGTAGAACTTCCAAGGACTTGGAGATAGGTGGGGAGAGACCAGTCATACAGATTGCTCCGTAGTCCACCAGGGATCGTATGGAGTGAATGTAAAACGTGCAGAGGACAGAAAACGATGCCCCCAAGCTCCTTTTTGAAAGGTACCGGAGAGCAGCGAGGTGGGTGGAAGCATGTTCCCGTAGGTATCTGACGTGGCTTGCAAAGGTTAGGCCCTGGTCAAACCAGACCCCCAGATACTGGTGTGTAGTGACAAGAGTAAGCTGGTGACCCCCGAGAAGCAATGGAAAGTCTGGGGGACGGAGGCCGAATGGCAGACACTTTGTTTTTTCCAGATTGATTTTCAATCCAAGCTCGTTGCATTTGGCATGGAGTCGAGACAGGGCATAGTACGCCTGGGAGAAGCAATCTCGGCTTGTGAAGACCAGGGCCAAATCATCTGCATAGCAGAGGAGAGAGATGCCTGGCCCATAATCGACAGTTAAAAGCCCCTCCATTAAGATGTTAAAAAGGAGAGGGCTTAAGATGCTCCCCTGGGGGGTGCCATTGGGATGAAGATGAAAAGCTGAGAGATGCCCCTGAAAATGGACCCCCGCAGATCGATCATGGAAAAAATCCTTGATCCAAGATAGGAGCCTGCCTCCTACACCCCTTGCTGCAAGAGCCGCAAGTATAACAGTGGGGTTTGCCAGTTCATATGCCTTTTCGAGGTCGAGGAAGACAGCCATTCTCTTTCCTCCCCTCAGCTCCCCAAGGAGAGACGCAAGGCAATGAGTGGTACTCCTGCCAGGATGGTAAGCGTAAATCCTTGGGTGCAGTGGTCCCAGCCGCCAAGCAAGACGAGCCCGCACAACCCTCTCAGCTGTCTTGGCAACACAGCTGAGAAGGGAGATGGGGCGCATGGCAGTGGGATCACGAGGCTTCGGAATCGGGTGAATGACAGCCGCCTTCCACGACCTCGGCAGACGCCCCTCAGACCACGAGAGGTTAAGCAGATCAAGCAGTCGCTTGCTACCACAATCTCCAGCGTGTGATAGAACAGAGTATGTGAGCCCATCAAACCCCGGTGCAGTGTCCTCCCTGCGTTGCAGAGCTTTCTGAAGCTCACCACTGGTGATTGGACAATCAGCAGGGTCAGACCTATTACACGCTGCCTGGATAGCTATAACACGAGAGGGGGACAGCTGCGCCTGCAGGGCTCTGACAGACTGTGGGAGATTGGAAGATGCAGAGCGGTCGGCGAAGTGCTGAGCAAGACGGCTGGCCTCAGCGGCAGGGTCAGGATGGGAGGGAGGGCGAGGAGGGCGTGGATCAGAGACGGACCTGATTCTCCTCCACATCTCGCGGAGAGTGGAGTGAGAGTCTAGGGTACGACACCATCTGATCCACACCTCCTCCCTAAGGCGGCGCTTCTCAGAAGTCACATGCCGTGTAACAGCAACCAGGTACCGGCGGTGCGGAGATGTACGGCGCCGTCGGTACTGCTTGTGCGCCGCATTGAGCCTCTGGTTCAGTTCCTTGACCCTGTCGCAGTAGATCCAGCCGTCTCGGTAGCACCTTGTCGAGGGCTGCCGCAACGGGATAGCAAGAGAGGCAGCTTGTGCAAAAGCACTTGCTACCTGATCCGCTCTGCTCCTGAGGTCTGAGGCAGGAGGGGATGTCTCAAAGGCCGTTGTGAGAGCATGGGCAAAGGCTGTCCAGTCCGCCCGGTGTAGGTCCCACCGTGGTGGTGGAGGTGGGGGTGGCGGGAGGGGAGCGAGAGGCAGGTCAACCATAAGGGCAAAGTGATCACTCGCAAGGTGGGGGTGGAGTGACCACGACGCCAAGGGCGCAAGTGGTGCTGACACAAGGGAGAGATCGAGGCGACCTCCCCGAATATGGGTGGGTTCTGCCACATCATAATAGGGAGACACCACCCATCTCCTCCAGAACCAAAGAGATGTGCCGTCCTGCTTTGTTGGACTGAAGAGGCGAAGATAGAAAGGCGTGGTGGGCGTTAAAGTCGCCCCCTATGTATACGGCTCCCATGGCAGCCTGGGAGAACAGATCTCCCAACTCCAGGGTGCCCCTCTGGCTCCGGTAGACATTATATACTGTAAGGGACGATGTAGCCAGATGGAGAACCACACCTTGAACCTCCACATCAGGTCCACAGAAAGGAGGGGGTTCACAATCCGTGCACATGATGTGGTCCCAAACCAGAACGGCACATCCCCATGTGGCGCCACGAATGTATGGGAGGAGATGGGTGGTGTAACCTGGGAGACGAAATGTGGAACCGTCTGGGAGCAGGGTCTCCTGCAGTAGGATGACATGGGGGCGGTCCCTCTCGGCCGCCTCCTGCAAGAGTGGGAGCTTGTGCCGTGCTCCTAAACATTTCCACTGGAGGAGTCTACGGGGGGAGTCATCCTGTTGTCTGGGGAGAGACAGAGACGACCCGCCTCCGACGTCTGAGTTGAGGTTATGTCCGTAATTGTCTCCACCGAGGGTGGAGACTCGTCTCTTTGAAGGGGGCAAGGTTGGGTCCGGTGAGGGGCTGCAGATAGAGCTGCTGAACTGCGGGGCTTGGACCGCTTGAAGGAGCGGGCTGGCTTGCGTGGGGAAGCCCGTTTCCCCCTTGAAGAGTGAGTAAGGTGGCAAGGGGCAGGCCTGGCACCGAGGCCTTCCAGCTTCCTGGAGATCGCCTCGTCTATTATGCGATCTGCAGCAGAGCTGATCGCAGCCGCCTTTATGGTGATACCCAGCTTTAGGGACACTGCTTTGGCAACAGCCACGGCGATTTGAGATCCCAGATCTCTCATGTCCTCCTGTGTGAATGTTATGACAGGTTGAGCAGGGGCAGTGGGTGGGCAGGGCGCTGAGCTGGGTTTTGGTGGCAAAGTCGAAGGTGGCGGACTGAGCGTCGGGCTGGGTGGCGATGAGAGGCTGGACTGCGGTGGGTAGTGAACCTCTGCAGTGGTCTGGCTCACCGTGAGAGCTGAGGGCAAGGGAGGAAAGTCTTGATCGCAATATTAAAGAATAATATTCAATAATACTTGATACTTTAAAATGTTACTTGAGAACAGGACAATGAATTGACTTGTGAAAATCAAGCAATGATTATTTTATGCTGGGTTACTTCGCCGATTCTCTAAGGACGAGAATTTATAAACCGATTCTCTAAGGACGAGAATTTATAAACTTTCTCAACAGTACACAGCAGAGACTAATTACCCACAAATGCTGTTTGTTAGTACTGCTAGCCTCACGAGAAAGTGACTCCACCCCTGACAATCAATAACTAATCCTATGAATGATAAGCAGGCTCTTGCTGGTGCATTAACTCCAAGTTGCACAACGGATTTTAAGCTTAATACAAAGGACTGGCCTCAGTACCAGTTGTGAATGATGCAAAGCGTTTATGCAAACTAGGAGCTATAACTAAAATAAGCTTAATGTGGAGAAATGAAATACGAGTTTACATTACATTAAGCTCAAGAGAAAAGAACTGTAAATTTATTGATTACAACGAAATAAATTTACGTTACATGTTTCAAATGATTTCAAAATAAGGAGAACACACTCACTCGCTCACTCAAAAGTTAACTCTTAAACCTAGGAAAAACAAAAAGAAATACTGGTCAGAGAATGGGCTAAGCGGGATGAACTGGGCGTCGTTGCTAAGGAAAGACGCTGCACACGCTAAACCTCTCGCCGGTTCACACTAGGTGGGAATTCAGGAACTCGCTGGACAACAGCGGCACTGCTCCACACTGGGCCAAATCGAACCTGCTTCCACGACGCTCAAATCCTGACTGAATTCATACTGTGAGAGAGAGGCGAGAGCGGGCCGCACTTGCCAATGGCCAACGAATTTAGTGTGAGCGATACATGCCCATAACAAATCACTAAGTGGAAAGCACTAATGTCGCGCGCAAGGACGATCACTTATGAAACTGTGAAAATTGTTCTGAAAACACTCCCGATCAGGTGAATATGTGGCGGTTGACTGAGTGATACTGAGATTCCACTAGAATTCGCGGTTTCCCACAAAAGTTCAGTGTTACGAGTTTATTTAAATAGAGAATCGCGCCAACTAGTGACATTACACCCCATGAAAATAATTTTTTTTTTTTCCTTCAGGAAAAAAAAAATTCAATTTACATACATATAAATCCTAACTCAGTCACACAAGATTCACACTGTGGTGTGTGTGTGCTATCCTGCTACAGGAGAAAGTCACAGTCACCAGTGAGCGAAAAAACCTCATAAATACGTTAATAGAAGCAAGCTTGAGGGAAAAACTCCGTGATGACGGTGAAAAATTCTGTACTCAGGTCAAACTGAGTGAAATGTTCGTTACATTTACATTAATGACTACTTGTTATGTAGCGTGATGTATGTACTACACGGTGTAGGTGTGACAGTTGTGGTGTAACTGTGCCTACGTGTAAAATTATGTAATACAAATCAATAGTAAAGAGACGATGAGGCAGAAGAGAAGAGGCAGGAGCATGCGACAGGGACGACCAGCTGATCTGCATGACAGTGCTGCACCTGTGAAAGGTCAATTATCCCCTCACGTGTGGAAGGAGTTTCATCTTTCTCCATCCACTCATCTAAGTAAGCAGTAAGCCGGTCAAGAAACTGAACGGCAGTCTCTTTTTCCTGTAAGCGCGCCCTCATGAACTGACTCTTGGCATCGTCAACTGTGAGACCGTACACTTTGATGAGTGCGGCCTTCATCATCTCATACGTGAGATTGTCTCCACGAATTCTGTGGAGAATATCAAGGGCAGGGCCCTCAAACAGGCTAAGAAACTGAAGCCGCTTAGCTGCATCATCCAGCTGGTAAAGCTGAGCCATGTCTTCAAAACGAGCTATGTATGGCTCGATTCGCTCGCCTTCCTTGTATGGAGGAAGCTTGATGTGTGGGGTCGCCATAATATGTGCAGTGATAGCGCTCGTGGAGCTTGGGCCAGCTACACCAGATGTGTCTGAAGCCAAGGAATCTCGCTTGAGCTTCAACATTTCAAATTCATGTTTTTCGCGTGCTTCTCGCTTGGCACGTTCGTGTTCTCGTTCACTCTCTCGTTCCTCACGCTGTTCTCGCTCATGTTCTAACTTGAGTTCGCTTGGTTTTCGCTCGTGTTCTAACTCGAGTTCGCATTGTTTTTGCTCGTGTTGACATTCTCTCTCACGTTCCTCGCCCTGTTCTTGCTCATGTTTGGGGTGTTCTCGCTCGTGTTCGCGTTGGGTTCTATGCTCTTCACGAGCATCATTCTCGCGTTGCTGCTTGTGACTAAGCCGAGAGAGGACATAATCCTTTACTTCTTTGGGGTCTGTAAGCCCCATATCTTTAGTTTCCTGTACATAGACGCTGGTAGACATGATGCTAAGTCAGTCTGAGTGAACTAAGGACTAAGTATTGATTGCTATCTTCCAAAGAAAGATGCCAATAATCAAGAATAAAGAATATAGGCACAGGTTAGTGGTGACCAGTTTTATCTAATTAAACTGGTAAAGAAAGAAAATTAAACAAACAACTGACTGTGAAAAATATTACGTAAAATTGATAAAAATGAATTAATAATCACCAGCAAGATAGTGCCTATAGACTTTAATGATAAATACCTAAGTATGAGTGAGTGAGTATTATCTCGTGAATAACTTTAGAGCTAGGATTTAATATCCTGGAATGAGGTCGCCAGATGTCACAGGGTTTTTATAGGAATATGCGATATTAAAGAATAATATTCAACAATACTTGATACTTTAAAATGTTACTTGAGAACAGGACAATGAATTGACTTGTGAAAATCAAGCAATGATTACTTTATGTGGGTTACTTCGCCGATTCTCTAAAGACGAGAATTTATAAACTTTCTCAACAGTACAAAGCAGAGACTAAATACTCACAAATGCTGTTTGTTAGTACTGCCAGCCTCACGAGAAAGAGACTCCACCCCTGACAGTCAATAACTAATCCTATGAATGATAAGCAGGTTCTTGCTGGTGCATTAACTCCAAGTTGCACAACGGATTTTAAGCTTAATACAAAGGACTGTCCTCAGTACCAGTTATGAATAATACAAAGCGTTCATGCAAACTAGGAGCTATAACTAAAATAAGCTTAATGTGGAGAAATAAAACACGAGTTTACAGTACATTAAGCTCAAGAGAAAAGAACTGTAAATTTATTGATTACAATGAAATAAATTTACGTTACATGTTTCAAATGATTTCAAAATAAGGAGAACACACTCACTCGCTCACTCAAAAGCTAAACACTTAACCCTTTAAATGCGGATCGTCGCATTTGTGACGCTCGGCGAAAAGGACATAACGGCGGAGCGTCGCATTTCTGATTCTAGTAAATTTTGAATAACCGCGAGCAGGCAGGCTCCAGCTGGTATTGTCTATCAGTACTATCACCCTTTAGCTACTTTTATCACACTTGACCTTTGTACCACTTACCTCCGTTGTTGCCAAGTATCGCGTTTTTCCCCCGTCCCCCCCCCCCAACACGGCCCCTGCCAGCCTGGCTGTGATGCATGGCAGCGCTCTGAGTGCTCAGAACTGTAAATCTGCACTCTCCTTTCACAAGCAGTTTATGATAATAGGAAACGACTGTTTCCCCAGTTGTAACACTAGCTTTTTTTCTCACGGTTTGCCCCTGTTTAGCGTCAGTTTACCGCAGACTTTCAAAGTGACATTATGGCGAGTTCTAGCTCTTCCGAGTCAGTGCAAGCGGCTGACAGGAACGAGAATAAAGTGACGGGCGTAAGGCAGAATAAAAATCGCGCCGCTGTGATCTTTTGGGAAGTAATATGATTGAAAATAATGTAGTATACATGTTTTTAGCTGTGAAAATGGAAATGTTTGTTGAGTGACGGGAAGACCTCCGCCGCGCTGCATGTCGGCCGTACGCTCCCTTGATTTTAGCCTTATTTTCAGTGCTTATTGTACAAATACGGATTCCAAACTACCTTTATGTTGTAGTATAAAGTTTACTGTGACAGAATGAGGCTGTGGTAGAGGGGAAACCGGGTTGCTGGACGTGTGAAAGTGAAGATTTGGTTACCCAACTTTGCAAGTCTCCACAAGTCCTTGGGTAGTCCGCAAAGGCTCAACACCTGTCTCTGGAGAAAGGTGAATGTAAGTACTATCTGCCATACCAAGTATAATGTTCTAGGGTTAATCTCTGATTTTTGGCTAATCTTTTCCTACAGGTACTCAGACCGTGATACAACCCCGCCACTCGGGGGGGGGGGGCAACTGTTCACGGCCGCATTTAAGGGGTTAAACCTAGGAAAAACGAAAAGAAATACTGGTCAGAGAGTGGGCTAAGCGGGATGAACTGGGCGTCATTGCTGAGGGAGGACGCTGCACACGCTAAACCTCTTGCCGGTTCACACTAGGTGGGAATTCAGGAACTCGCTGGACAATGGCGGCACTGCTCCACACTGGGCCCAATCGAACCTGCTTCCACGACGCTCAAATCCTGACTGATTTCAAACTGTGAGAGAGAGGCAAGAGTGGGCCGTACTTGTCAATGGCCAACGAATTTAGTGTGAGCGATACATGCCCATAACAAATCACTCAGAGGAAAGCGCTAATGTCGCACGCAAGGACGATCACTTATGAAACAGTGAAAATTGTTCTGATAACACTCCCGATCGGGTGAATATGTGGCGACTGAGTGATACTTTTTTTTTTGCGAGGAAGAAGGAACCAAAGGCCATGAGCCTGCAGTAACAGTTCCCTCCAAGAGAAAAACAAAAAACAATAGAGAGCAAAATTTAAGAACCGATCATTTTGAGATGCCTGGACACATTGCGTTTGAAAGACTGGAGATCATAGGCAGCAGGAAATACAGACAGAGGGAGACAGTTCCAGAGCTGACCTGTTGCATAAATGAAAGACTGGGAGTAACGGTTAACTCTTGCATTAGAGAGTTGGACAGAAAAGGGATGAGAGTTTGCTGCCAGATGGGTGCTACGCACCCGTCGTAGAGGTGGAGGAATGCAAGCAGACAGTTCAGAGAAGCAGTGACCATTAAAGTAGCGATAGAAAAGAGATAAAGATGCAACAGTGCGGCGAACAGACAGAGGTTGAAGGGAGTCAGTAAGAGGAGAAAAGTTAATGAGATGAAAAGCCTTTGACTCCACCCTATTGAGAAGAGCTGTATGTAGGGAGCCTCCCCACACATGAGAGTTGTACTCCACACAGGGGCGGATAAAACCCCTGTATAGAGTCAACAATTGTGCAGGGGTAAAGAAAGAGCGGAGTCTGCTTAGCACACCCAATCTCTTGGAAGCAGATATTACAAGAGATGTAATATGATCTTTCCAAGATAAGTCCCGAGTAAATGAAATCCCAAGCATGTTCAAGGATGATGCAGGATTAAGCTGAATATTATTAAACATTATTGGGTATACCTGTGGAAGATTTTGTCGGGTTGATAGGTGTAAGAACTGAGTCTTAGATGCATTAAAAACAACCATATTATTTTTACCCCAGTCAGAGATACGAGCCAAGTCAGACATTAGGTGTGCCATAGCCTCATCACTTGTTTGTTGAAGTAACTGTTGAGATGGGCGTTGCGGGAACCGAATGGAAAGGTGAAGGGTGGAGTCATCAGCGTATGAGTGGATAGGGTTAGGTGTACAGCTTAGAAGATCAATGATGAATAAAAGGAAGAGTTGGTGATAGGACAGAGCCCTGAGGAACACAGCTGTTGATAGATCTAGGAGAAGAACGATGGCCGTCTACAACAGCGGCTATAGAACGACCAGAAAGGAAGCTATCGATGAAGGCACACATAGAAGAATAGAAACCGTAAGAGGGCAGTTTGGAAATTAAAGATTTATGCCAGACTCGATCGAAAGCCTTTGAGATGTCAAGTGCAATGGCAAAGCTTTCGCCAAAGTCCCGAAAGGAGGATGACCAGGAGTCTGAAAGGTAGGTGAGAAGATCGCCAGTGGAGCGTCCCTGACGGAACCCGTACTGACGATCAGAAAGAAGGTCGTGATAGGAAAGACGCCTTAAAATTTTTCTATTAAGAATTGACTTGAAAACTTTTGAAATACAGGACGTTAAAGCAACTGGACGATAGTTGGAGGGTTAGGAGTGTTCACCCTTCTTTGGGACTGGCTGAATGAGAGCAAACTTCCAGCAAGAAGGAAAGGTACAAGTTGACAGACAAAGGTGAAAGAGTTTGCCTAGGCAGGGTGTAAGCACAGAAGCACAGTTCTTGAGAACAACAGGAGGGACCCCATCAGGCCCATATGCCTTGTTAGTACTGAGGTCAGTGATGGCAGAAAATACATCAACTGAAGAAATTTTAATGTCAGCCATGAGGAAGTCAGAGGGGGGAAATGATGGAGGAACAGCACCGGAATTGTCTGAGGTGGAATTGGAGGAGAAAGTCTGTGCGAAGAGATCTGCTTTATCAGTAGAAGAAATAGCTACAGAACCATCAGAGTAGAAAAGAGGAGGGAAGGATGATGAGGTAAAGTTGTTAGAAAGATTTTTGGCAAGGTGCCAGAAGGAGTGGGAAGAATTCGAGTTGGAGAGTTGAGAGCATTTAGTATGGATGAAATTATTTTTAGTAGAGCAAAGAACAGACTTAGCACGATTCTGGGCAGAAACGTAAAGATGATGTGATTCAGGGGTGGGTTGGTTCCGGTACCTTTTGTAGGCCCTCTCCTTGTTGCGGACAACATTAGAACAAGCGTGATTAAACCAAGGCTTTCTTGCGTTAGTCAAAGGATATGAGAAAGAAATGTATGCTTCTATACCCGAGAGAATAACCTCCGTAATGCGCAAGGCACACTCAGATGGCTCCCGGCCATGGAAGCAATAATCATTCCAGGGAAAATCAAAGAAGTACCCCCTGAGGGCCTCCCAGTCAGCGTCTCCAATATGCCACAGACGACTTTTCCCTGGAGGGTCCACAGGCCGTACCAGAGTGATAGCACAGGTTAAGGTAATAAGGTTGCGATCGGAGGAGCCCAACAGAGAGAAAAGATTAACAGAGTAAGCAGAAGGATTAGTTGTGAGGAAGAGGTCAAGTATGTTGGAGCTCTCTCCAAGGCGGTCAGGGATACGGGTAGGGTGCTATACAAGCTGCTCTAGGTCATTAACGATAGAAAAGATGTAGGCTTGTTCACCAGGTGGATCCGTGAAAGGAGAGGAGAGCCAAAGGTGGTGGTGAACATTGAAATCTCCTAGAATGGAGATTTCAGAGAAAGGAGAAATGGATAGAATGTGTTCCATCGTAGAGGTAAGATAGTCGAAGAATTTTTGATAGTCAGTAGAATTAGGAGATAAGTAAACAGCACAGATATATTTAGTCAGAGAATGACAGGAAAGCCGAAGCCAGAGTGTAGAGAATTCAGAAGAATCGAGTTCAGGAATACGAGAGCAAGATAAGTCGTTGTGTATATATACACAATAGCCACCTTTGGCTTTGAAATGAGTATAGAGAAAGTAGGAGGATACAGAAAAGGGTATGCTGTCAGTTGCCTCAGACAGCTGAGTCTCCGTTAGAAAAAGGTGAGGTTTAGAGGAGGAGAGGTGGTGCTCAACAGAGCGAAAGTTAGAGGAAAGGCCGCTAATGTTGCAGAAATGAAGAAAAAGAGAGTCAGACAGTGGTTCCAGGCACCTCGAGTCATCACCGGAAGAGGGGCGGATGGTGGGGGCATTTATGGTCCCCTTCCCTGGGGACTCCGAGGCTTGGTGAAGAGACGCCATTTTAGTTGAATTATGAATAGGAAGTGTAGTGTGTACTGTGCATGTAGTTTGGTGTAGATAGTTAGAGAAATTTGTACTGGAGAGAATGCTGGCCTACTCTCTGTGTAACTGAGACACTGAAAAAGTTCAGCAAAGGGGGATGGTCAGGAACTAGTCCTGAGGGCTGATGAAACGGGAGCTCCAGCACTCCCTGTCATCAGCTTTCCATCCACCTCGGGAGTACTGCCCTGCTCGACTGGTGCTACAGTCTACTCCTCACTAGGATTCCACTAGAATTCGCGGTTTCCCACAAAATTTAAATGTCACGAGTTTATTTAAATAGAGAATCGCGCCAACTCGTGACACAGAGGCGTAGAGAAAGTCATTAATATACCATGTCACCACGTCATGTCATAGGCTTTATTGATGTCCCAAAAGACTCATATCATGATTTCTTTTGCAAATGCTTCCGAAATGCAGTGGTCGTAAGTCACTGAATGAATTACTGTACTTCTGTATTAAGGAAAGAAGCCAAATTGTTGATTATTTAACAAATCCTTGGACTGTTAACCAGGAAGCATATTATTAATCAGACGTTCCTTGATCTTTTACAAGTAAAGTGCACTTTGTGAGTGCTTGACAAGCGAACGAGTGTTTGTGCATACACCTGTCATCATAATTTCATCTTGGTGTAAAGTTTCAACATATCTGGTAAGGTTATTGAACAATAAGAGAAGAATAATTGAACTAACATATTTACTTTCTCACGTATTTCTCTCTCTCTCTCTCTCTCTTCTCTCTCTCTCTCTGTCTCTCTCTCTTCTCTCTCTCTCTCTCTCTCTCTCTCTCACACACACACACACACACACACACACACACACAAGCACGCATGCATGGGTGCGCTTGCGTGTAATCAACATATGAAAGTGAAAAACAACTCACCTCGCATGAGTTACTTTCATAGTGCTGTTAATAGATTTCATAATGCAGCATGTGAAGCCCTTAGTACATTCCCTTGGAAAGTGGGATTCCAAGGGGTTTCTTTAGTCTCGTGAGTAAATACATAGTTAAAAACAAGAATTATTGAATGTATCTACTACCTGCTGCAAGAGTCTCCTAATATAGAAAAGTTATTGGCCTCTGAAAACCATCGCGGTCGGGCAGTGTCGTGTCGGGCCGCTCCGCTACACTTGCTCGCTCACTCGTAAAAATACCGCATAACAGGATGAAATATATGGGATTCATAAGATTACTCTCCTTTTTGTGTATCTGTATGGCGTGCGCAAAGTGCCATGAGTGTGACAACATTCGGGGCGCCCAAAGCTCGTTGTACAATGCTAACAGCTTAATCAGGTTGTCCTTATTAATGTGCTGGATCTTACCGTACATGGTGGTATCTGCTCCGCGACTGGTGACTTTACAGGATTTTGGGGCAAAGAGAAGTTCAGTCATTGTACATTCTTGGTTGCAAGGAGAGCCTACTGTCTCTTCTGTGGCAAAGCCTAATACTTGTAACTCACCTGCACATTTATGGTCTTCGAAACGCTGGTCGAAATTGACAGAGCTACTCACATGAGAGGAGCTCTTGGCGTGGATATTAGCAACGTCCACGAGATCGTAAAAAATGTGGTCACAGGGACGTAACGGCTCTTATTAATTAGTATTATTATTGTGGACCAAACTTCCCTCTGTGGGGTACAGTGATTTACCCTGTATGCAGAAGAACGCTTGGAGTCACGCTTAGCCCTTATTTTTCTGCTTCCCTCAGCCCTTGCCTGTCTGTAAGCAATTAAGTTTTCCACGGCATGATGACTGTCAAGAGTCCTGTATGTCTTATTGCTTTTCTTTATTGCTTGTCGGCAATCCGGCGTCCGCCAGTGAGCTTTGTGCTTTTCATGAACTGGAGAAGTCTTGGGAATAGCAGCCTCAGTCTCATGCAATATGGAATCAAGTAAATTTTGGACTTTGACATCTTTGGCTTCCCAAGATATATCGAAATCGGCAATCCTTGAGAAGGATTGCCAATCTGCTTTCTTAACCCTTTAACCGCGGGTATTGTTTTGGTCTGACTGTCCTCTCCCGCGGGGGTTTCAGCCAAATGTAAACAAACCTTTAAACCTTAATAACTCTGCACAGAATAAAGCAAGAGAAAAAAATAAGGTACCATTAGCAAGTACTAACCTTCAGCTTTCCATTGATGTAGGTTTCATGACTTTGTTGACTTTCACAGGACGGGGAGAGCCGTTAGAAGTGAGGGGTGTGAAATAACTATTTTACGCCCCACACACAAGTACCAAATGCCAACCACTCTCTCATAATAGTAATATAAACATATATGAACACTGTACATACGATAAACACCCACTCTGTGTTCACTGAGGTAGGTAAAAGGCACTTCCCTGCGGCTGCGCCCGCTCTTCACTGCGGCTGCGCCTCACTTCACTGCGGCGGCACCCACTCACTGACGTTTCATGCGATCTTTTCATTCTTTCTAACTTCTAATATTATTTTACATATAATCTGGGCAATATGCATTATATTTACACTGCACTTATTACTATATTGCGTCACTGGTGCATCACAGAATTACACAAGTGCCGCAGAATTACACAAGTGCCGCAGATTCTCTTATTACAATATCACTTATTATACTGGCCAATATTTACATTTTTTTCTAGGCAAAATATCCCTTATTACTACATTATCCATTATACAATTATTGGCAAAGCACGTCACTGTCGCATCACTATATATCACTGTCACTTTCAGTATTTACTCAGAGAGTGGTACTCGGCAAAGCACGGAGTTACACGTAGAGCGACTTGGCATTCCAGGCACTGGTGTGTGCTCATTTTTCTCGTCCTAGGCCTCCGTGTGGTGTTAGAACATACTCTGCAGCGGCCCTGTGACAACCTGCCACCTGCTGTAAGAGGCAATTTCACAAGCTAGTGCCGGCTCATGTAATTGAGGCACTCAAGACGGTCAGGTTGTGTGTCAGAGTGTCGCCTCGGGATCAATGCCGTCACCTGACCAAATCGTGCAAGTAGCTGCTGCACGACAGTCTTGGAAAACTGTCTCAGTGATGGTTGCCTTATGCCCCCGACTTGTGTCTTGTAGAGAATGAAGGCGTTGAGCATGCACATATCGAGCATGTGCAGGCAAGCCTTCCTGTACCGTCCGGTGTTTCTCCTGAGACAGTCGATTTCGCCAATCATCATATCAGACTTATCAACAAGTCTCATATTGACATTGTAATCAATGACGGCATCAGGCTTCATGATTGGCTCTCCCGTCCTGTAGCTGACCTTCCCAGTTCTCTGCAATTCCCCCTTGTGGATGGTGCTGATCATATTCACGACCTTCTTGTCATGCCACCTGATCGCAAGAAGCTTGTCTGACTTCTTCAGGTGAACATCTCCCTTGGATGATGATGATGCTTCGGGGAAACTTGGCCACTCTTTCCTATAGCTCCGAACAGTGCCAACAGTGCCAATGCCGTGTTCAGCAAGGTATTTGGATAGTTTCGGTGCTGTGTAGTAATTGTCTGTGTACAGCACATGATTCCCACCAAAATACCTCTCCATCAGCACTTTTACAACGGAGCCAGAGAAGCCAAGGGGGTCTTTCCTGTTCACATCCATTGTGCTAGCAGAGTAGATGACAAAATCCAGGATATACCCCATCTCACAGTCACACAGCACAAAGAACTTTATCCCAAAGCAGTGGCGTTTGCTGGGGATGTACTGCATGAATTTGAGACGTCCTCTGAACAATACCTGGGATTCGTCTATGAAGACTTTCTGCATAGGCCGGAAAAATCGCATAAATCGATCCCTAATCCTGTTGAGAAAATCCCTCACTTTCCACAAAGGGTCAGTTTGGGACGGGTTTGCATTGTCAGTGAAGTGCAGGTATCCAAGCAGCTGTCTGAACCGATCCCGTGACATATACTTCCCGAATATTGGGATAGTAGTAATGTCATCCACGAGCCAGTACTCCTCCAACTCATGTCTCTTTATATGGGGCATAAGAAACATTAGGGCAAAAAAAACATACAGCTCTCTGATTCCGACAGGCAACCACGACACTTGCTTTGGTGAGCCAAAAGGTCCCAGCCCTTCTGCTGCACACTGAGCTGCATACCTATTGGTCTCATCGCTGACATGCTGCACGATTTCATCATCCATGAAGGCCAGGAAGTAGTCAACAAAGTCATCTCCTGCGTTGCATGGGAAGGCAGGCTGTATTCCAGCATTTGTCATATCAAACGGTGGATTGTGTGGCTGAAAATCTGCACCGTCAGACCAAACAAATGCATCCACTTGCCCTGTGCGTGGTTCAGTGGCAGTGGCAGGTTGCATTGCACTCGTTTCCCCGTGAGAAGGAGCTGAGGTGGAGGCAATGAGTGAGGCAATGGGTGAGGAAGGAGGTGAGGCAGGAGGCGAGCGGGAGGAGGGGGAGGCAGGAGGCAACGGGGAGGGGGGTGAGTGCGGGGGCGGTGAGTGGGGGGGTGGCGAGGGTGAGAGAGCTGAGCGGGGGGCAGGCGGGGGGGTTTCTGACCTGGTGCGTGGTGAAACTTGACCCTTTCTACCTCACTTATCACCTCGCTTATCTCCTCGCTTATCACCCAGCTTTGCCCTCCAACTGCCACGCATCCCCTTTGTTCTAGGCCTGCCTGCCCTGCCTGCATGGCCTGCATGGCCTGCCTTCCCTCGCTTTGCAGGCTTTGGTAATTCGTACTCCTCAGATGATGTAGACTGAGGAGAGGGCACGGCAGATGATAATGATGATGTGAGGGCAATAGGGCTAGGGGAACGGGAAATTGATGGGAAATGCTTACTAGGGCCTGGTGTGGGAGACGTGAGCCTGCGCTTCACTCCCTTCCCACGTGCAATACCAGATTTGCCCATAGGAGCCTTTCCTTTCCCAGAGTAAGTTGGGGGTGGTGGGGGGGAAACAACACGATCACTTTCATCACTGTCACTATCAATGGAAAATGGTTCACCACCAATCACTGCCAAATCATCACTGCTTGCTGTGAGTGTGTCACTTTCACTGCCACAATCAAGAGTAGTACTTACAGTTTTGTCCAGCTCATTTCTAATTTCAGGAGTGCTCAACCCCTTCTGCCTTGCCGTCGGCAGTTCCTTTACCGGTGTAGAGGTAGAGGGAACACTAGCACTAATCATTGTAGAGGAGGAAGCGAGCGACGATGAGTCGGGATGGAGCGCCATTATCACACACAGAGCTGGACAGATACTGACTGAAGCGGGTCAGGGCAGGGGTGGGGGGGGCCCCCTCGGGGTTGGAGGAGGGAGGTGTGGGATGGCTGGCGTGAAAGAACTCGACAGCTACTCTTGCGTGAGACACTTTGCGCGCCGGGAAAACGCGCGGTGTTCAAAATATTCACGATCATTCCAGAATGACACCTGCGGTTTGGTCCAGTTTTGTCAATGTCATTCTGGAATGACACCCGCAGTTAAAGGGTTAAAGTAAGTTTTTGGAAGGTGACGGTCCCAAAATACATTGCGTTTATACAAAATAAATAGGTATTTGATCATTTCCCAAGGAGTTGTCTTAAGGATCCCAGAAGAAATCATGATGTATATCTGGGGGAAAGGCTGTTTCTAGCCATTTGGAGGTTCTAAGCAATTTTGTAACTTGGAGCCCCACCTATCCATCCACCAATTCATTCCTAATTACATCACCTCAGTCCCAAGTGCTCATACACACACACACACACACACACACACACACAGATAGAGAGAGAGAGAGAGAGAGAGAGAGAGAGAGAGACATTTATTAAGAGAATAAAAGATAAGAAACTTGTATAATAAAACAAATGTCCAAACCAAAACAACGTATTATCAGAAAAGAAATCTAAAGTACAATGCATGAGATTCCTGTAAATTATTTTGTATATTTCGAAGATATGAAACAGAACTAATTAAATAAGTAATGTAAATTATAGAACAGTCTTCTAATGACTAAGGATTATTTATATTTGAACAGTTTGACCCTTTAATGTTTTCCCTCCGAGATCCTTTCTGGGCGGAATCATCATTGACATCATCATATGAAATCTCTCTCCCAACGTCTTGGTTGATGTTTATGATGCCAAGACCAGGAGGCAGTCCTGTTCCCCTGATGATTAGGTCGTGTTAAGCTTCATCTTCGAAAAGCTCCTCTCGACCAACGCTACTGACTGGTTGAGTGCACGCAGTCCTTACGGCAGTTCAAACACTGGGGTATAGTTCCTTCAATTTCTTTTATGAATTAAGGGGAGAAGTTTCAATGCAGTCATGTTTTGTGACGGTGAAGTTGACAAATTATGAATTTAGAAAGCCAGTTCTCTTCCATCAGCATCAGAGCCATCCACCAGAGCCCAGTATCTTGGAGAGCTTTTCAGATTTGCAGGGCAAATCTTTTTAGCTCAATGTGGTTAAGTTTGGAAGAACTATAAATTTATCCCTCACATCATCTAATGTTTCTAATCTCTCGTTTATTGACTCGATAACAGACTCCACCAACATATTGAGAAACTTTACTTCCAATCTCTTTAATGCTTCTGTAAATCGTTTCTTTTGGGACTTCGTATGGAAAGTGTTCTTTGTGAACTTCAGCCTCTTCTGCTTCAGCATAGTTTCCACATTCATTTCCTAATGTATGTCTCTAGCTACGACTTTTGTTGCAACAAGGCACGTGTTTCTGTAGCTGGTGAGAGTTTTTGGTTTTGTGAGGAGGCTTACTACCACATCAGATTGTATTGTTGGAGACTGCAGAAGTTTGCTGACATGGTTAATTACATGAAGAATGTTGTATTATACTACTGTGCTAAATCTGAAAGCGAATGTAACAAGAGTGCGTGATCAATTTTCTCCGGAAGCACCTTGTAAAGTGTTCATGGCCCTGTCCACCGAACCTGAATTTAACTCAATAGCTGAAAATGAGTGTAAAGAGGTTGATCCACTCTTTGGCCAATATGGAAGAAGAAAAACGTAAAACAGTCAAAATCTTAAGGTGAAATATAAACTGCCTGAATGGTAGGTTTAAGGGTTAATGATGTCCTGCAGTATCCTTTAGCCAATGATATTGATGGTATCACTCTACAAGAGACCAGAGTGGTCATATGTGTGGGTATATACAGTATGAGTGTATGTGTACTGTTTTTTATATAATAGTACAGAGGAAGGAAAAACAAATGACAAAAAAAAAAATTCATACACCAGATTGTTGGTGTCCTCCATTAATAAAAAATCTATAACAATTGGACTTGAACTGCTGTAGGTTGAAGTTTATGCAGAAACAACTCTTGGGAAGCGAGTTCCAAAGAGATGCAGTTCTGGGAATAAAAGATTTCTGATACACAAATATCGTTTACACAAATATCTGTTGCAATGTATCCTTATATGCTGTAATTATTATATTTGTATGTTATGGACCAATATGTCGATAGGACTGCACGAAAATGATTATGAACAGTCCATGTAGTCATTTGTGAGCTACTGCAGGCTATTCTGTATGAGCATGTTTGTTATAGCTAACTACATATTTGTAATCAGTTTGCATGTTAATTTATTCATACATATACAGTATATGTTGTATATATGTGTGTGCAATTATTTGTGTATGTATAAAATCAAACATTTTTCAGCTGTAACTATATAAATGTACTGTGTACTGTACGTGTATAATTATTATAAATGATGGTTGGATATATCTATCTATCTGTCTATCTATCCATCTATATCTATATTTATATCTATCTGTCTATGTATCTATATATAATTGTGTGTTCACGCATATGTACAGTCAAAGACAACAGTCGTGTCGTGAAATATGGTGAAAACATCTGTTTTGGGGGCGGTTTTCCTTGTGTCGAACGAATGATTGGTAGCATTGACTTGATTTGCCATTTGTTTCCGGTGACCTGCCTGTAGATGCCGGCATATTTATTGTAACTAAACGAAACAAATCTGCATATTTGTTTTTATTTAGTATATATGAAGCGTTTCTCATCTTTTTTTTTTATTACCAAGTCCATAACGATACAAGTCAGTTGGCCAAAAAAGTGACTGAAAGTCAGTTCTCCATCTTTATTAACTGTAAATTAGCTATTCAAATTGATACTTATGACCTGGAACTGAAATAATTTAACACTGCATCAAAATAAAACTGACTATTGTATTCAGCACATGAGAATAGAGTTACTATATTATTTTTATTTTTTTTTATTTATTTTTTTTTTAAGAATGGTTGGCGAACTAAATTAAATTGACAAGTTCGAACACATAAACTATACGACCGAAGTCTACGCACAACTGTTCATGTTCCTTTTTGGTGCAGATCGTTTCTTACGGCATAAGCATTGCTTGCAAGTGCAGCTTCCATCGTTGTGATCACTTCCTGGTCTTATAGTGGTGTGGACACACGAGGACGACCTGAACGATATCGGTTCTCTGTTGCGCATTCCTCTTGAATTCACCTAAACAACCTTTCTGTGGTCATACTTACACAAAATGTTTGGGCTGTCTGTTCAGGATTCGCTTCCCGTAAATAAAGGAATATCATGCCACCTCTCATCTCCCAAGTACTTGAATGCCTGTTGCTTTTCCTATCCATATCAAGGTATAGTAGGCACCTTGACGTTATGTGTTAAGGTGTAAAATGAAACAGGCAATCATCGCCTAACCGTCAGCATTCCGTTCTTCATTCGAAATTCGGATTCAGTAATTCTCGCGAGTCGATGTTATAGTTCCGGATTTTCTGGGTTCATTTATGCCGTCATCCCATCAACAGGAGATATGAAGCGTGATGAAGTCAGGATAGCCAACAACGATTATGTAACTGTAGTAAAGCTGTCATAATGTTTCAAGTATTGGACTTATACTTCGGAGAAAACCGCGACACGACTTTTGTCATTGACTGTACATATGTATGAAACTGTAAATTAGTAGTAGTGTATATCATGTATGTGTATTCTTGCGTGCGTGTAATGTGTGTATGCGGGTGTGCATATGCATGCATATGTGTATATAGCATGTTCGTATATATCTAAGTGCAGATCTCTTTAACCACAAGGAATGTAAACCATAAGGCTAGGTCCACTGAATTATTATGAATGCTTATTCTGCTAAGATATAAGCAGTACTGTAATGTATCATACAGAAACGACATTGAGTTGATGCACCAGAAGTGTATCAACTATTTGAGCGGTATACGATGCATTCATGCTGTTGTTCTCCCACAGAATGGGGGACACTGCTCTATAAACTAACCAGTTTGGGCAATACTGAAAAATTGAATTAAGACTAATAACACCGGCCATACCTCCTCTGCAAGCGACTGGGCGTCAGTCCTGCCTATGGCATCTGTGGCATTGTTTTAAGTTCCAACAGGCCTGTCTTAATTATGTGGTTTTGGTAGCGCACAGCTTTAGTGTTGTTAAGCCCTCTCTCCCACTTGGTATCACTCCAAGACTTAGAGTTTTATGCCCACTTGCTTCTCTAGAATTTTCCATATCTCTGTAGCTGCTGCAAAAAAAAAAAAAAAAATTGCATTTTTTATATTGCAGAAGCTGATGGCATCTGTGGCAGCTTTAGCTGCATCAGCAACTGCAAAATTCAGAGTGTGAGGCCCAAATGGAACATAAAGTGCACAACATTTCTACATTGATAGTCTTGCCTGAACATATTTATTTTTGCCCTTCATGTTCGCTCCAATGTTATATGACTGTCCTCTGCAGTCATGAAAGTGAATATTCAGTTCTTCGAGTCTCTTCAGAATCAGAACTGATAAACCTAGACCTGTACTTTCTGAAGCCTCAAGAAAACCAAAGAAATATTTTATTACTTGCCCTTCACCCATTTTAACAGTTCTGTTGATAATATTCCTGGTGATTTATGTCTGGAGTGCTATCTAAAATTAGTGAAAAATATTTAGCTTGTTTTACATTTGTTACAGTGGTATCCACGACCTTCACACTAATTGATCCAATGAGCTTATTTTGAATGATGTTTCATATGTAACTTGAATGAATATGTTGTCCACTTTCGACTCTGCTGAGATGTTGTTTCACAACTGGATCACATTTGGAAAGCAGCCTAATCTCCAAGAAGTTGCCATTTTCTTGGCTATACAGTGTAGATGAAGACCCTTGGAAACGAAGGTTTCTTCCTGCGATTGATTGGGTAATATCAGACGGGTAAGGAAAATCCTGCTAGCGTCTTTGCTCCACTTCCATCATTGACATTTCAGTTTGGTCAATGGTCCTCCCAGTTTTTAACCGTAGTTCCATAATCCTCAATGTTGCGATGTTATCTCTTATATTCTGGACTATTTTCATGGTCTTTAAGAAGTCAAACAATGCTTACCAAGTTTCGAGAGTCCATCAGCAAGTAGGTTATACAACTTTCTTGAAAACATCTTGCAGCAGAAACAATAAAGGACATCATTCCTTCTAAATTGCATTAGCCAGCTTCGTTTTATTTTTCCATAGTAATTACAGTTCTGTGAAGGTATTGGTGATGAAAGGTTCTGCCGTCCTCTCCTTTAGGGAATGTAACATTTGGACTGATTTAAAAGGGTGCTCGAGACACAATGTCTGTCTTCAAAGCATGTGATAGGATAACTGGCCAGTCATGTGGATAAAGTGGCGAAACAAATCTTGATTTTTGCTGCACAGTAGAAATGCCTGTGTGTGGTGTCTGACCTGAAGATGAAGCAGTTGTTGGTATAACAGGCTGCATTTCTGCTGGTATCTGAGGATGCATAGATGATGGTCCTGGTTTTGGCCCAATATGTTCTTCAGGCATTATTAAAGATGGGGATGTTTTTTCCCAAATTTCAGTAATTCTTCTGAAAACAGAACATTTAACAGTCTGTTACATTTTGTTAAATGTTCTGTCTTATCACGTTTGGCAAAATAGCATGCAAGATAAGAAATAAAACTTCATAAAATATAATGATAACGGAAAATGAAGTGCTATCATTCGGTAAAATTTATATTCCAGTTTATTATAAATATTCTACGGACTTGCTTACTTTATTGTCTGCACGATTCTTGATCACTTGCCTAGCTTCATGGTCTACGTAACCTAGTTGCCTGCTGCAGTCATTGGCATGTACTATACAATCGAATGTCTCATCTGTGCTACTGGAAAGCTTCTCTTTTATTTTATTTTCCTTTTTTTCCGGTCCTGATAGGTAATGTTTGTATTACAAATATGCACGAAGTCATATATATTCAAGCACAGCTAATCTGCAAAGTTTTATAATAATAATAATAATTATAACTAGTTACCTATTATAATTGTGTAGCTATAATAAGCCGTAACTATTTATGGTATATATGGTTTGTGTAATATAAACAAAATCTGACGACCCCAAAGGCGGCGACACACTAGGCCAAAAGTGGCCTACATGCGAGCAGTTTTTGTGAGGCTAAACAGCTAGCAAAGTCGAGTTGCCATCACACGCGTGTGTTTTTGCAAGCCAAAATGGCTAGCAGTGTCGTCTGCCTTGGCACCTTGTGGTTATTTGTAAACAAACCACCACGGCGTACCCACTCTCTTTTCCTCAGTTTCTGACACCTCCTCATATACTGTACTTCAGCTACCCCAGAGCCACAAGGCAGTCTACTTGAGTTATCCTTGCCACAGGATCCATATTGAATACTGGTCTAAATCTGCTTTCCACCTATTGTTTGAAAATAAAACAGACAGCCTACGTGGCTGGTCACCAGAGTGTCTGAATACTGATTTCTTGGCACAAGGAAAAAATAGAAATGAATAAATAATTCAGGAATTAAATTGCATGTACTTGATTTTAGTTACATTGTTTTTCTGTGATACCAGAATATATTCTCACCACTTACAAAATTACCATTAGACTCATTTACTATGGATTCCAGAGGCAGTGGAACAGTGTTTTTCGGCAATTTTTTTTTTTTTTAATCAAAACGTTGGATTACGATGATATTTTACCAGGGTATGTTTCAGACCCCGACCTAACTGACGTCAGTCTGGTTTATTACCAAATGTGGAGACAGAAGGCAGGTATAAGAGGAAAAAAAGTATGCGAGGCGACTGTTTTACCCATTGCTGGAGCGAGGCTAGCGGGGAAATGCCCTGCCCCCTCACTCATATTGTGATGTCACTTTGACATTGTCCATATGAACACCGCTCCCTAATCATCGTATGGATAAAACATTGGAAAGGGTGGGTGTCTGCTTTGGTAGATGGAAAATGTTGCCTATATTTTAAAAATAAGTCTGGTATTTTCGTATAGGCCTATAAGGAAGTTATCCATTTTTAATGCAGGGATGTGAATTATTGTAATGTTATCATCATATATGGAAATACCATCCACATGAGGTGATTGACGTACACTTCCAGCGTTACAAATGTGTAAGCGCGAAACGTGTCATATATAAGTAACATGATAGCCTTACAATGCACACATGACATGTTGCCTGTTATCGTCACAGTGGAATATATAGTTCAGCGGTGAGTAAGGAGACACCTGTTTAATAAGGTTACCGGAATATATATTGTCAAGAAAATCAGTGTTTACGTTGTTACCTCGCCTGGGCTGGATACTCAAAAATTCACAATGGTTGTATTTTACGAATATGTGTTCGTATCCTTGTATTTTTGGCGTTGCTATGGCGTTTCATTCTCATTCTGAAGCAATTCATTAGTTCCATACCTTGATTCATTTTTTGTTCGAGTCAGTGTGATTTTTAACCAAGGCCATGAATTGAAGTTTTCGGACAGAGTCCTGCCTTACTAGTATCGTATTATTTGGAGTATCTGGGTGGGCAGTGCCTATATAACGTCATAACTATGTAATGGTCGGATATATATATTTTTTTATATACCCCACCGTTGTTGTCAGTGTAATGGTGAGAAATTGGTTTTCCCACTGTTGTTGGTTCTGTTTAATTTACTCGTTGATAATTCAAATGGTAGGCTACTCAACTTAGTCTCCCCTCAATGACTTTGAATGATAAAGGTTAATTGCTTAACGGATATATATATATTTTTTTGGTAGCGTTTGTAGTTTTGGCCGAGTCGAGAATAAGTCAGTACCACGTGTGTTAGTCGTTCCCAAAGCGGAGGAACCTTGAACTGTAAGGGGAGTGAGTTATGCGTGAGTGGACATAATTCCCTTGGTTGGGTATCAAAATTACATATTCTTTACTGTAATAATTCTATACTTGTTAATCAACAGACATTTTGAATTACATGACCTTTAATCATATGTAAAAGGGTTGTAAATTAAGCCATAGTTTGGGCGAAGTCATACAGTACTGTTACCAAGCGAAACGATTTGAATATTCAACAGTGATTTCTGAGGTCAATCACACCACATTCCCCACTATCGGTCATTCTTGGGCTCGTCAATAGCCTCAAGACTGGGACATTTATTGGCATGAATTGTCTTTTCGGGCTGGCATAGCCTCGAACCAAAAATAAATAATCACTCTTGTTCTATTTCGTCGGGGCAGTATAAACTCATCACACAATTCACTAATAATTCATAATCACTAATAATTCATGATAACTAATAATTCATAATCACTAATAATTCATAATCACTCGGGCTTGTTTAGCCTCGAGGAACAACTCAAAAATCACATTTTTCTTACAATCACTAAGTTCACTTCAACACTCCCAGTATTCCTAACCTATTAATAGAGGAGAAAAGAAAACGGTTGATGAGTTTGAATTCGCCTTTCCGTTACATGATCACATTAACTTTCAAAACTTTGTACCTTAACGACTATAAAAAAAAGGTTCACCTGATTGATTCACAATTCAATTTCTACTACATTCAGTTTATAAAACTATTCATGGGTAGTGTGTGTGTGTACGACAAGTCTATGGGCAATATCACATGATGGCCTCGTGCACGCCCCAAAGTCACGGTGTCTGTGAACTGAATCAACGTCTGTTATCCACCACGTCTGGGTAGCGAATGTCTACGTTAAGCTTTTAACAACATTACTTCATATTGTTCACGACAAGTAAGGATTAACCCGCCCCGTCCCGACCACTTTTTGACCACTGGTACCCCCCAATCTCGACCATTTTTCGACCCTTTTTTTTTTTGCTAAAACTTTCGCTTTTGGTGAGAAACATCGAAAATTCATAGAGAAATCGCTCATCTGAGGTTTAAAATACTCATTACAGGTAGGAGAGCCTCCTTACCTTACTGGGTTTTCTATCAGGCTGGCACCAAAGAAAACGAGTTCTATGGGAGGATAACTATTTCACACCACTCATAAACGGTATTTATTTATTTACTGTTACGAATTTATATGTAGTACAAGAGTATATTGGTTTTCAAGCAGTAATATAGGCATTATAAGCATTGTTTCACTCACTAATACCTGACCTTTTTTGGCCACATTACCTGATCATCATTTCTAACTGTTTCTTCCTCTAATGCTATGTAAAGTTTGTCCTCCACATTGTCATTGATTGGGGAATCACTCTGGCCCTGAATTTCGTACCGTGGCATGACATGGCTATACTGGCCAGGTCACTGATAACAGGTGAATTGCTGAGAAAAGGGCATGTGGGGGGGGGAGGAGGTCATGCTGGGTATGGCATTGTCTCTGCCTGGCATCTTGTTGAGGAAGGTGTCCCGTGTATACGTACCAAAAATGACTAGCGAAAATTGAAAATTGTGGAAATTATGAACCTTGCAATTGCAGGACGTTGAAGTACGTCCTCGGGATTAGCTGTGACAAAACGTGAGGACGTGGAAGTACGTCCTCGGGACGGCGCGGGTTAAACAAGCAAGGGGGGGAGAAAGGAGGAATGTGTACAGCTCACCTAAATCAACGTCTGTTATCCACCACGTCTGGGTAGCGAATGTGGCTTGTCGGGCACATAGGGACGCTACTGCCAGATCAAATGAGATTGTGTTTTTGCGATACGGTGAGGTTTAATTCTCTTCACTATTTATATAGTAGAGTACACATGATGTTAGGACTTTTGATTGAATTGGGGAAAATTTGAGATTCATTCCTTACTACATTTAAATACTGAATTTACTGCCATCCCACCTTGAGTTTGGAGGTAGCTTATGCCATCTAGTGACGGCTAAGGCAAGCAGGACTATTTGGTCCTCACAAATTACATTATCTTGGCATTTTTTGACTATTAATTTCACATATTTGGATTCTAGCAGCTTCATTAGTAAGCATTTCACAACAATGATACGGAAAGAATGGCATACCCATTATTCTTCTGTCTAAGGTTTAAACTTGGCGCCCGGCAATGACGCACAAGCACGGGGGGGACGTTGCTCACATCTGTTATTCGTTACTCCAATAGCTCAACACTTCAGTTACACTACCTATGCATAGATACAGAGATGTATACATATAAAAATAAAGTTATCCCAACATCGATCATTAACACATGAACTACTACTTAGGACAGGAGCCTTATAGACTAGTATTCAGATTACATCCTATCTAACTTAGAAATTACAGTACCTCTAAACATATACATGAATACTAAATCTGTGGCATTACACGGCTCCCACGTTCGGAAGACAAATTTTACCCAAGTCAATCATCTATGACATGTGGATGGATGGAATGTTGTTACTCCTATAACTGCTATTAACACTTTGAATTGGAACATTTTTTTTCTCCCCACAATCAGTGGCACCTGTCAGTCTACATTAAACACCTGATGCGTACCTCAGAAGGTCGCTTACTCACTTCATTAGCAGGTATGATCACTCCTTACGCTTGATGTGATGAGGGAATTTATGCCTCAGTCAGCCTCAGGTTTTGGAGGATAGCTTGTCGCTCACCTGAGCTTGACAGGGTCTCTTGAGAGTGAGATCACCACGGGGGTGCTTCCTTCCACTCTTCCATTCGCATTCGCATTCACTCGGTTGTTTTGTTTCCAGCATTCCGCCCGCAAGAAGGTGAGGGCTCATTCTGTCCAGAAGACTCCACTACCTCACAAACCGTGCTAACTGTAAGGTGAGGGGATTAATTACTCCCCTCAAAGTAAGGCACTTCCCGGTTCCAACCGGAACACTTTTCTCTCTTTTTTTTTCTTTTTTACACCCTCTCCTCGGGGATGAGTCCACCCGGAACACAACCTCAGGCAGTTATGTTTCACAACATTCGTCTCATGCACTTATCTCTACTTTTCTGTTTAACACTCCTCTATGAGCCTCTGAGGGGCATTCCTCACTCCCGGTGGTAATTGCTCATCTTTGGGCTCCGGGGCGAGCTCCTGTTGCAACAGTTCTAAGAGCCATTCCTTGGTACCGTAATATTGTTTTACCTTTTCAGCAGCCCTTTGTATTCTCTTGCCACTAAATACATTTTCAATGATATAAACACTTCCATCTGGCAGCACTTCGATCACTTTATACGGGCCGTCCCATTTGGCATTCAGTTTCCTACAGGTACCCGGCTGTATGGTTTCTTTTTTCGCCCACACCAAGCTATTGACACCAATCTTCTGCACTCTCCTCTGCCAGTTGGCCACCTCCCGGTATCGCCTGGTCATCTTCTGGTGGGTGTGCTTAATAAGGGTGTGAGCTATTGCTAGGTCGTCCTCCTCTGCATCCACGGAAGGCAATTAAGGTACCAATGAGGCGAGGGGGATGGCGTGAGAAGAAGGCATAATAGGGCTGTTGTCCCGTGCTCGAGTGCACCACTTGATTTATGACGGTTTGGCACTACTGGAGCAGCTGAGGCCAACGCAAGGGGTGCCCGTTCCAGAGGGATGCTAGGATACTTTCCATAGTCCTATGCATCCTTTCGGTGGTGGAATTTCCCTGGGGATGATAAGGGGTGACGTAGAACAAGTCCACCTGGTTCCTCCGGCAGAATTTCATGAATTCTCCAATCGTGAACTCTCCGCCGTTGTCCAGGATGATATCTCGTGGCGTCCCAAAGTCAGTGAAGTATTGCCCAAGACAGTGTATGATGTGTTGTGTATGTTTGTCTCTGAGTAGGTAATGTTTGTCTAGAGAACCACAATTACCTAACCCTTAACATTCTAAGCTGGAAGGAAGGAAAAGTGAAGAATTAGCACCAAGCTTTGAGGAAACATGGAAATATCAAGACGAGAGGTGGGACAGAAGAGCAGAAGAGGACAGTAAGGAGACAGACTGGAGACAAAAAGGCCCCTTTTAGTCACCTCTTACGACAAGCAGGGATGCTGGGGAAGTATTCTTTCCTCCCCTCCCCAGGGGTATTACCAACTAGTACAGTATTAGAGCCTCCTTACTACCAGGATGTTCTGAACATAGAGTTGCGGAGGTATTTGGGAATGACCAACCAATGCTACCCTTAACATTCTCACTCTCTTTGCTAGTCACTTCCCTTCACTTTCTCACCAACGCCACTAATTGGGGAACGATGAATATCCCACCGCTGCCACCAGTGTAATGGTCGGATATATATATATTTATTTTTATATATATCCCACCGTTGTTGTCAGTGTAACGGTGAGAAATTGGTTTTCCCATCGTTGTTGGTTCTGTTTAACTTACTCGTTGATAATTCAAATGGTACTCAACTTAGTCTCCCCTCAATGACTGATAAAGTATTCACCTCAGTAAAAACAAAGTGGGGGGAAGTACTTCGACTTTGAATGATAAAGGTTAATTGCTTAACGGATATATATATTTTTTTTTGGTAGCGTTTGTAGTTTTGGCCGAGTCGAGAATAAGTCAGTACCACGTGTGTTAGTCGTTCCCAAAGCGGAGGAATCTTGAACTGTAAGGGGAGTGAGTTATGCGTGAGTGGACATAATTCCCTTGGTTGGGTATCAAAATTACATATTCTTTACTGTAATAATTCTATACTTGTTAATCAACAGATATTTTGAATTACATGACCTTTAATCATATGTAAAAGGGTTGTAAATTAAGCCATAGTTTGGGCGAAAGTCATACAGTACTGTTACCAAGCGAAACGATTTGAATATTCAACAGTGATTTCTGAGGTCAATCACACCACATTCCCCACTATCGGTCATTCTTGGGCTCGTCAATAGCCTCAAGACTGGGACATTTATTGGCATGAATTGTCTTTTCGGGCTGGCATAGCCTCGTACCAAAAATAAATAATCACTCTTGTTCTATTTCGTCGGGGCAGTATAAACTCATCACACAATTCACTAATAATTCATAATCACTAATAATTCATGATCACTAATAATTCATAATCACTAATAATTCATAATCACTAATAATTCATAATCACATAATTCATAATCACTCGGGCTTGTTTAGCCTCGAGGAACAACTCAAAAATCACATTTTTCTTACAACCACTAAGTTCACTTCAACACTCCCAATGTTCCTAACCTATTAATAGAAGAGAAAAGAAAACGGTTGATGAATTTGATTTCGCCTTTCCGTTACATAATCACATTAACTTTCATAACTTTGTACCTTAACGACTATAAAAAAAAGGTTCACCTGATTGATTCACAATTCAATTTCTACTACATTCAGTTTATAAAACTATTCATGGGTAGTGTAAGTGTGTGTGTACGACAAGTCTATGGGCAATATCACATGATGGCCTCGTGCACGCCCCAAAGTCACGGTGTCTGTGAACTGAATCAACGTCTGTTATCCACCATGTCTGGGTAGCGAATGTCTACGTTAAGCTTTTAACAACATTACTTCATATTGTTCACGACAAGTAAGGATTAAACAAGCAAGGGGGGGAGAAAGGAGGAATGTGTACAGCTCACCTGAATCAACATCTGTTATCCACCACGTCTGGGTAGCCAATGTGGCTTGTCGGGCACATAGGGACGCTACTGCCAGATCAAATGAGATTGTGTTTTTGCGATATGGTGAGGTTTAATTCTCTTCACTATTTATATAGTAGAGTACACATGATGTTAGGACTTTTGATTGAACTGGGGAAAATTTGAGATTCAGTCCTTACTACATTTAAATACTGAATTTACTGCCATCCCGCCTTGAGTCTGGGGGTAGCTTATGCCATCTAGTGACAGCTAAGACAAGCGGGACTATTTGGTCCTCACAAATTACATTATCTTGGCCTTTTTTGAGTATTAATTTCACATATTTGGATTCTAGCAGCTTCATTAGTAAGCATTTCACAACAATGATACGGAAAGAATGACATACCCATTATTATTCTGTCTAAGGTTTACACTTGGCGCCCAGCAACGACGCACAAGCACGGGGGGGTACGTTGCTCACATCTGTTATTCGTTACTCCCATAGCTCAACACTTCAGTTACACTACCTATGCATAGATACAGAGATGTATACATATAAAAATAGTTATCCCAACATCGATCATTAACACATGAACTACTACTTAGGACAGGAGCCTTATAGACTAGTATTCAGATTACACCCTACCTAACTTAGAAATTACAGTACCTCTAAACATATACATGAATACTAAATCTGTGGCATTACAACTATACGTCACGCTAGCCTCGCACGAGCAATGGCTCATTCTGTCACCTCACAGGCTTATTTTACTCTTATAAGTGCGTTAAGTCTCCACAGTTGGTAATAATCCATACTGACGCCACGTAGGTCGGGGTCTGAAACATACCCAAGTAAACTATCATCGTAATCCAACGCCTTGATAACAAGTTATTGCCGAAAACCAGTGTTCCACTGCCTCTGAAACCCATTGTTTTAATTGCATCAACAACCTGTGCATGAAAATTGTTATCCATTTCGCCTTGCAGGCGAAATGTTGCTCACCGTGGGTCATTTGGGCTAGTGGCTCACAAAACTGGTTTGCATGTTAGCCACTTTTGGCCCAGTGTGACGCCGCCTTAAGATAACTTCTTGTGTAACATCAACAAGGGAACTGAAGACAAAGGTGTTGAAGAGTGCATGTGTAAATTTTACGCTTGTCTCAATAACTGGCTAACTGTAAGCTTAACTGTAAGCATATGCCTTTCAGATCACAAAAGGGATCATAACCATATGTCTAGAAAGTTACACTTTAAAGCTGTTGTGGTTTTCTCTTAAACATGTTGCAAAGACAAAACTGAGGAGATATGAATTCGGTACTGTCCATTAGGCTAAATGACAAAATATTAAGCAAACAATTTTCAGCATTTTTTTTTTTATCATAGGATTTTCAACCAAATAGCGCTGTGTCAATTAGTTTGTCAGATATTTCAGTTTCAATCAGGAAGTTTTTAGAATAAAAATGAGTATATCATCTCCGAATATAGGTCAAGGTTATTTATAACCGGCACGACGACGTGGGTTAGCCTAGGGTACTTTCGTGTATAACATCTCCGAGATCGAAGAAAAAGGTTCATATGAAAAATGATAATGAAGACAAAAAGCTTCGCCATTATATGGGGAAGCTTAATAATACTAACAATGGCAGCGTCAACTAGTTACCTACTTACTTATTGCATAGCCACAGTAAGGAAGCTTCGCCATAACTATTTATTGTATAAAGTATGGAACTTTAGCATCATAAACAGGACTGTGACTTTTTGAATTAGCTCAAGGTCATTCATATTGGGAAAATTTTCTTAGATTAACCTAAGGTTGCTTCCTTGTGTATTAGCAAGATCTTAAGTCAAAGCTGAGGAAGAATGCATGGGTACATTTTACATTTCTTTCAATAACTGGCTAACAGTAAGCTGAACTGCAACCATACTCCTTAGAGATCATAAGAAGGATCTCAGCTATATTTCTATAAAGTTCCAGTTTTAGTGGTTTTCTCCAAAACGTGTGACAAAGAAAACACTAAGCAAATTTGAAATCGGTACTTTTCCACTAGGCTACATGGCAAAATATTCAGCCAAAATTCTCAGCAAACTTTTTTATCATTGGATATTCAGCCAAATAGCTGTATCTCAATTAGTTTCTGAGATATTTTCATTTCAAATATGTAATTTTTGCACCAAAAATTAGTATATGACCTTAAAAAATAGGCCGAGGTCATTTATATCTGGCACAAGTACTTGGATTATCCTAGAGTACCGTCCTGTATAATATTAATATTCACGAAAAAAGTGCAAAAAAAAAAATAATACATACGAAAACAATAAACCTCGCCATTTATATGGCGAAGCATAACGATAATAATATTAATTCATAGAATGTAGGCTATAGCAAAATGCAGGAAAAAAGAAACATAGTAATATAAGAGAAAAACAATTCTTTTTATCTATCTGTTGCCAAACGCCTTAATCCCATAAGGGATGGCCCCCCAAAAATCACTTCCATGTCGCCCTGTCCCCCGCCATGTCACTACTCTCCCCTCAGCTCACACACCTCTCTCTCTCATATACAGTACAGTACCTCTCCACTCCATCCCTCCATCTCATCCACGGCCTCCCTGTTCCCCCCCCCTCCACCTTACCGACATACACTCTCCTCGTTAATCTCTCGCTCTACTCCATATGGGCAAACCACATCAATGTATTTCTCCTAACGCTTTCTGTCACATCCACATCCACATCACAATGCTCCTTCACTTCTTCATTTGTCAGTCTGTCTCTCCATGTAACTCCACATGCTTCTCTCACATAACTCATCTCCACTGCTCTCACTTTTAACTTGCGTCCTTCCAACAAGGGCCAAGCTTCATTTCCATACGTTACAGTTGTACAGGTGAAACGAGCTGTGGAACAAAAGAAGAAGGCATATGGTGAATGGTTGGCGAGTAGAGGTAGGGGAGAAGATGAGAGAGAGAAGAGAGAGGTATATGTGAGCAGGAGAAGGGAGGTTAAGAGACTGGTGAAGGAGAGTAAGAAGAAAGTGGATGAAGAGTTTGGGAGGAATCTGAGTGTGAAATGGAGGGAGAGTAAGAAATTGTTTTGGAAGGAGGTAAAGAAAGTAAGGCAGTGTGAAAGGGGAAATAGTAGGGGAGTGAAAGACAGGAATAATAGATTGTTGGTGGAGAAGAGAGAGAAATTGAGGAGATGGAAGGAGCACTTTGAGGATTTGTTGAATGTAGAGAGTGAGAGCAGTGTGAGTATAAGTGGTTGGGGAATGGCTGGGAGAAGAAGAGATGAGAGGAGGGAGGAAGAGATCAGTAGGTCGGAAGTAGTGGAAGCGATGAAGAAGATTAAGCTGGGAAAGGCCCCAGGAATTGATGGAGTGTGTGGTGAAATGCTTAGGTATGGGGGTGAGATTGTTGTGGAGTGGATATGGAAGTTGTGTAGATTGGCTTGGGAAGAGGGAAGGGTTCCAGAGGACTGGAAATCAGGTATAATTGTTCCTCTGTACAAAGGAAAAGGGGAGAGAGAAGTATGTGGTAACCATAGGGGTATTTGCCTTCTTAGTGTGACTGGTAAAATATATGGTAGAATACTCATTGATAGGGTTAGGCATATGACAGAGGAGCTAGTTGGGGAAGAACAAGGAGGATTTAGGAAGGGAAAAGGGTGTGTAGATCAGATATTTGTTCTAAGATGTTTAGTGGAGAAGTATCTAGAGAAGGGAAGGAAAGTGTATGCTGCCTTCATGGACTTGGAGAAAGCTTATGACAGAATAGATAGGCAAGGTATGTGGAAGGTATTAAGAATATATGGGGTGGAGGGGAAATTGTTGAGTGCTGTGAGGAGTATGTACGAGGGAGCTAGGGTTGCGGTGAGAGTGGATGGTGAGCTGAGTGAGTTCTTTGATCTCAATGTGGGACTGAAACAGGGGTGTGTGATGTCTCCATGGCTGTTTAATATATATATGGATGGGGTTGTAAAGGAGATGCAAGGTAGGGCAGTGGATGTGGGGGTGGCCCTAATGAATGAGGGTGAGATTTGGAAGCTTCCGGTGTTGCTGTTTGCTGATGATACAGTATTGTTGAGTGAAGATGAATGGGAGTTGCAAGGTTTGGTGAATGAATTTGGGACAGTGTGTAGGAGGAGGAAGCTGAAAGTTAATGTAAACAAAAGTAAAGTTATGGTGTTTGAGAGGAATGAAGTCACAGAGTGTGCAGTGAGGTTGGATGGTGAGGATATGGAGAATGTGAGTGCATTCAAGTACTTGGGTAATGTGATGAGTAAGGATGGAACTTTGGGGGATGAAGTACGTGAAAAGGTACAGCAGGGAAGAAAGGTTGTTGGTACACTGAAAGCAGTGATGAGAAATAGGGAGGTGAGTATGGAAGTTAAGAAGGCACTGCATGATGGTATTGTGATCCCTACCCTGACGTATGGAAGCGAGGCGTGGACCTTGCAAGAGGGGAACAAGTCAAGAGTGAGAGCAGTGGAAATGAGTTACTTGAGAGGAGCATGTGGAGTGACGTGGAGGGACAGGTTGACGAATGAAGAAGTGAAGGAACGTTGTGGGGTAGATGTGGATGTGGTTGAAAAGATTAGGAGAAATACACTGAGGTGGTTTGGACATGTGGAGAGAATGGAGAATGAAAGACTGACTAAGAGGGTGTATGTAGGTGAGGTGGAGGGAGGGAGAGGGAGGGGTAGACCGAGGATGAGGTGGAGGGATGGAGTTGAGAGGTATATGAGGGAGGGGGGGCGTGAGTTGGGGGGAGGGGAGTCAAATGGTGGGTGACAGAGTGACTTGGAGGCGTTTTGTCTGCGGCCACCCTTTGCGGGATTAGGGCGTCGGGCTATAGATAGATAGATAGACAGTTGTATGCTATAATGCAGCTACCTTTTTACTTCCATGCTCACTTCCTCATTTCTCATCACTGCTTTTAAAGAACCAGCAACTTTTCTTCCATGTAGGAGCCTTTTAATCACTTCATCCTCCAAACTTTCATCCTTATTCATAACACTACCGAAGTACTTAAATGCACACACATTTTCCATTACCTCCTCCTCCAACCTCACTGTACATTTAGTGACTCATTTCTCTCGAAGACCATAACTTTACTCTTCCCTACATTCACCTTTAGATTCCGTCCATTACATCCTTTCCCAAACTCATTCACCAAGCCTTCGGATCAGTGGTCAATAGCCAATAAAAAAAAAAAAGTTAATCTTCTAGAATGGGCCGTTCGTTGTGTAGTGCAGCTTATTCAGCAGTACGAGAAAACTGTAGTTCCCGTAACATTAACCTTTGTTTAGGACCATTTTAGCATACGCTATGGTAATTTGGAGGGTATATAATTTCTAATATATTATATATATGGATAGATAGAACGATAGATATAGGTAGATAGATAGATAGATAGAGACCGATTTTTTAGTGTATGAGTATACTTGACCATGTTAGCTTATTATATAAATGTTATTATGACATAACTTGTCTGAATATTATTAGGCCTTCATTTCATTTGTAGACAATAAAGATGGCATGAGATGTCGAGAGGCCTGGCAATAGACGCCCTATATTGTATTATTCATTCTGAAATTCTGTTCCTCAAGAATGTACCCACATCTTAGATTGAAAAATGTTGGATGCTATGAGAGGTATTTATCATAAGGTGCTTGGGCTGCAGTGCTTGTAAAATGTAGATGGTGAATTGACCGAGTTCTTTGATCTGAATGTTGGCTTGAAAAAAAGGGTGTGTCATGTCTCCGTGGTTGTTTAGTATGGATATGATTGGAGTGATACAGTAAAAGGGATACAGGGAAGGGCAGTGGATGTTGAAGTCTCTAATGAGACAGGAGTAGGGTTTGGAAATTTGTTGTGCTGTTGTTTGCTGAAGGAAATGTATTGTTAAGTGAATATGAATGTTAGTTGCAAGGTATGGGGAATAAGCTTGAGAGTGTATGTAGGAAACGGAATCTAAGAGTGAATGAAGATAACAGTAAGGCTGTGGTCTTTGAAAAAAATTAAGTCACAGAATGCACAATGATGCTAGGTGGTGAAGAAATGGATAATGTGTGCGCACTGAGCTATTTGCAGTAAGCAGTGCTACAAGTAAGGATGGAAGTGTTAGAAAGGGTACAGCAGGGAAGAAAGGTTGCTGGTTCATTGAAAGTAGTGATAAGTAATAGGAAAGTGAGCGTGGAAGTTAAAAAGTCGCTGCAGGACAGTATTGGGATCCCTACTCTAACGTACAGAAGTGAAGCGTGGACCCTGTTTTAAGGACACAGGTCAAAATAGAGGGTAGTGGAACTGAGTTATATCAGATGTGCATGGGGAGTTAAATGGAGAGACAGACAGACAAATGAGGAAATAAAGGAGCCTGGTGGTGCTGATGTGGATGCGATTGAAAGTCTCAAGAGAATTACTCGTGATTATTTGACCATGTGGAGAGGACTGAGACTAAGAAGCTGTCTAGGAGAGTGTATGTGAGAGAGGTCGAGCGGGGATGGGGAGAGGAAGGCCAATGATGAGATGGAGGGATGAACTGGAGTGTTACATGCGAGAGGGGGTGTGAGGTGGAGGGAGGGCAGCCAAATCACAAAGGACAGGGCGAAGTGGAGATGATTTGTTTGTGGCCACTCCTCACGGGATTAAGGCGTGTGACTATGGTAGGGCAGGTAGAAAGAGTTTTTGTGTTTTTGTGTGGTATGTGTGTATGCATATGTTTTACTTCTATTTTTCTGGATAAATTTAATCTTGATTCTGCCGCTGCTCAACAGGTCCATCAGCGATGGCAGGGCTGGCAGTGATGGTGCTGTTGCTGCCCGTCAATGCTGTGGTGGCCAATCGCATTAAAACACTACAGTCTTCGCAGATGCATCACAAAGACTCCCGTATTAGAATGGTCTCAGAAATTGTCAATGGAATCAAGGTGTGGTGATAAGGCTGTTGTAATTGTTACTGACTTGAAATAACAAGGTCACTGGCAACATTTAAGTGGAATTATTACATTCCTGTAGATATTTACTATTACAGAATTTTGTTCAAAATAATATAGATAATTATTTCACCTATTCATAGTTAGATAATAAAGTAAAACAAGATGTGGAGCCACAACATATTAGATAGTTATGCTCTTGCAGGAATGATAACATACTGTATATAGTCCATCCATCCATTCATCATCCAATTCTATGTTGCCCCCTGAGGACCATAGGAGCCCGTGGCTAGGCAAGTTAGTACTGACATTTAAGATGAGTGACCAGCCTCACTCATCTCTGAGTGGCATTACGTGAGCAATAAACCCCAACCCTCAATGGATATAAACCTGCTTCGGCTCAGTCCTATTGGAGCGCCTGAATTATTCACTAAGCCACCAGGCGCCATAATTTGGTTATATGGTTACCACCCAGCGTAGTAAATGGTTTCGTGGTGTACAGGAAACCGTTTGGCTTGTCACTCAGTGTAGAGTCACTCATAGACAGAAGGAAGATGAGTGAATGAAGGAAAAAGACAGGAGAGGGAATGTACAGTCACCTGCAGGCAGAAGGAAGAGGAAAGAATGAAGGAAAGAAAGAAGAGGAAGGAAGGAAGAGACGAAAGGGCAGACACCCAAAGCAGCACTCCATCGAGCGAGTGGATAATGAGCGCCCCCACCTGCCACAAATAACATATTTTTTATCCATAATTGATAATGGTGCCCATTTGTTGCACTGGTTATCCAAAACAAATAAATATGAACAAAAAGGCAGTATCCATATCATGTGGTTTTATACTGTGATCAATGGCTTCGCGATGTTAACCCTCCAAAGACCAGGTAGCTGCATATGCAGTTTTGTGAGGAAGGTACTATATATGCTGCTCTTCCCCAGTAGGCTCATAGTTGCGAAGGTCATTGATCCGTGCCTGTGGGTTCTATCAGTATTTAAAATCTTTAAAAGTCCTAAACCGTCAGCCGTTGAGAATACTGGGCTCTTGAGGATCAAACATTTGTACTGAGGGGCGCAACGACATTAATTTAGGTAGAGTTACGAAAATCACTGCATCACACTCATGCACCACATTTTGATGGGTTACAGACTCGAAGTGTGAGAGATAAATAACGAACTCTACAGGCATATCTTTACTTACAACATACTATAACATATTTTAAAGGAGGGATATCTCTGTCAAAAAAAAAAAAAAAAAAAAAAAAAAAAAAAAAACTACTGTTTTTTTCCACAGTAGTAATAAACTGTGAATAAATAAATAACTTGAAAAGTCGCTTTACTCGGACCAAAATGTCTTCTTTGTCTTTCCAAGAACTTGTGTTCTGAATGTAGTAGTTTAAGTACTTTGGCTTCTTTTATGTTCTGCTGACTTTAACTAAGCGTAAATCTTCAAGCTCTCCTCCGTGAACTGTCAGGTGTAACCAGTACTAAACATTACAATATGATACAAGTTGCAAAAGAAGTTCCATGGAAAGGATGTTGAGCCATTGAATTGCCGTTTGTGTCATTGCTCTACGTGAAATGAGGTGGAAAAGAGGAAAAAAAAAATCTGCCTACTTTAACCAAATGAACTACAGTATGAAAAAAAAAAAATCCCATCTTTGCCGCTCAATGATTTCAGTGCTTTTCTCAACCTCTTCCTTCCCCTGACTTTCTCATTCCTGCATCACAATATCTTTAGATGTCCTTTCTGCATTCTTTGGTCTCAGTTCGAAAAGGTCATACAAATCTAATGGGGCCCCTCGTAATGTGCTCAGAAACTGCTCCTGTTTTGGCACCTTGCCTCTTTCAACTTCGCCGATTAACTTGCACCCTCCCTTCTAGAAGGCAGCTTGCTGTCAATCAGTCCATCCCACAGTACAGTGACCGTTCCCAACAATCTATCATCCAACTGATTCAATCTCATGTTTTTCCAAAGTGTTTGAATATCTTTCATTAGGAAGATTCTGAAGCACTTTTCCTCTCATAACCTCGTTCGTGACTCTCAGGTTGGGTTCCGTTAAGGACGTACGAATGGCGATCCCACATTCCTCTAAGACTCTTTGTCAACCTCCTTTTAGGACTGAAGAAAATTTGTCACTGCACTTGACATCTTAAGGGCTTCTAATCCAATCCGGTTCAAATTTTAAGTTTTCAGACTCTCTTCTCAAGGTCTCAGTCATTCTGACTGTGCCTTGATCTGTAATTTTCTTTCTGGTTGCAAAGTAGTTGCTGTTGTAGGTGACTACTGTTCTTCGTTCAAAGTTATCGTTAGTGGTATACCTCAGGGATCTGTCCTTTCACCAGCTCCTCCTTTTATTTACCATTGATTTGTCTGATGGGAATGAGAGGGGAAGAAGGGGAGTATGTCTGATGATAAGCAAGAAGTGGAAGGAGAATATAAGAGAGTATGGAACAGTGGGTGCAAGGATTGTATGGGTGAGGATGAAAGTAGGTATACAAGCGTGGGCGATTGTATGTGTGTATGCTCCGACAGAGGACCGAGTGGCAAGAGTGAAAGATGAGTTTTGGGCGAGAGTAGAAGCATGTATGGACAAATTTGAGAGGAGCGAGAGAGTGCTTTTGACTGGAGACATGAAGCTGCGGTTAGGTTAGACTGGAATAACCAGTTTAGGTTAGATTAGTTAGGTTAGGTTTATTTAGATGAACGCTCAACAACTTAGCTTCAGTCTAAATTAGCATAACCTAACTTTACCTAACTAACCTAAGCTTAACCTCGATTACCCTAGCATGACCTAACCGCGGCCTAAGTTAACCTGACTAACCTAACCTTAACCTCGATTTTCCCAGCCTAACCTAACCGCAGCCTAAATTAACTTAACCTTAATTAACCCATCCTAATCCAAACTCATTTCACGAACTCACTTGGGATTTCATTAAATCGCTGGTTAAACAAATTCTCTGTAATATGTGAATAAAGGGTGACCCAGAAAAACCTCTCACCTTTCAAAGGTAAATGAAAAAAAAAATGATTAAAGATATTCAAAATATTATTTGCACACATGAAACTTCATTCAGTACAGTTTTTACTCATCATGTTTTAAAGATGACATCCTCCAAATGGTGGCCGTCATTGTCTATACACGCTTGGAAGCGATTTCTGAAGGCTGCCATGGCTCGACGGGTCATGTCAAGTAGAACAATGGCCATCTCCTGCTGAATAGCAACCTTAAGGGCTTCAAGAGTTTGGGGTCGATGAGTATACGTTCGTGATTTAAGGTAGCCCCACAGAAAAAATCACAAGGGGCGAGGTCAGGGGACCGGGCCAGTCACCCAACATCGCCATGCAACGAGATCACCCGATCTGGAAACATTTGCCTCAGCACTTGCAATGATCTTCGAGTTGTGTGTGCCGTAACTCCATCTTGCTGAAACCACACATCGAGTTCTTCAAGCTCAAGGTGTTCGAGTTGTGGCCTTAGAAAGTTTTTGAGCGTATCAGTGTAATGGTCAGAAGTTATGGTAACTGTTACACCACCCTCTTCAAAGAAATACTGACCCACAATGCCAACAACTGCAACAGTGCACCACACAGTCACTCGATCGGAGTGCAACGGTCTTTCGTGTAGCATGTGAGGGTTGTCTTCAGACCAACAGTGAAAATTTTGTTTGTTTACAGAGCCACTCAAATGAAAATGAGCTTCGTCACTGCACAAGAGAACAGCATCTTCCAGAACACGTTGCAGAATGTTCTCGCATAACTCCCTGCGGCTCATCCAGTCTCTCGCATTGAGTTCTTGCACAACCATCATTTTGTATGGATGGAAGTGAAGGTCTTTGTGTAAGATTCTCCTTGCAGTTTCCCGGGATATCCCTACAGCTAAAGCATGCTTCCACGCAGAATGTCTCGGAGACTGCACAACAGATCGCCTCAATGCTTCAATATTCTCAGGTGTACAAGCGCTCCTAGGTCGACCAGGTGATTTCCTTTATAAAGCTGAGCCTGTTGCCCTGAAATTCTCAACCCACTGCAAGATGGTTTTCCGATCTGGAACGTTTTGGTTCCATGGAATACTGAAATGTCTTCGAAAGGCCCTCTGCATGGCAATCACGGAACAGTTGTTTGTTAAGAATGGTTCGACAGCAAATGCACGGTGTGCTCCCGACCACGCCATGTTGGCGACTGAGGACTGTTGGGGTTTGGCTGCCGACAGACCCTAGCCCCTCCCCTCCCACTTTACTACCGCCAGTGCTACAGCCTTTCGATATGTGGGAGTTTTTTGGAGGTCACCCTGTATAACAATGTATTTGTCTGGCCAGTATTCCTAATGTCTAAACATAAAAAGTAGTTGCTATTTTATTTCCTAAACCTACTGGTAGATCAGCAGCTGCTATACTAGGGAAAGAAATTTGGAAGAAACACCAGTATTACTGCATTTCAGTTTCTGGTCAAATTTTCCTTATTTTGTTTGTCTTGTAACTTATAGGCCCAACTACAACAGCAGATATGTCTCATCACATGCACAACATTTTCCTAATGCTGCAATTTTTCTGTCATAACCGATTTAGAATAATAAGATTAAGTTAGTTTAGGTCGAGTTCTGACAGTATAACATAGGAGGAAATCTGAGGGGGTAAATTTATAGTTTTGGACAACAAACATTAACATAACCATTAGTATCCTAGACTGACCTAACCTATCATAACCATGGCTAAGCGTATTTGTGGAGAAACCCATTGTTGATGGATTTTCTGCTGCCGCATGTTACTGTAGGGGGGCCTCTGCAACAACAGGTTTGGTGCCATGCCCTGAACACAGTGAGGGTTTGATTTAATTTTCAACGGATATTAAGGAAGGCAAGTGACTGACCAAATTAAGAAATCACCTGTTCTAGCCAAGCCAAAGCTAAGATGCCATAATCTTCATTCCTAACCCCATATTTTACAGTACTCACTTAACAATCACAGCAGTAAGAAACTGCCGATTATAGCCTATAATGTTATTGTAAATCTGTGAAGTTATTTTGCGACTAGTCAATCTGTGAAATGGATTTTTAGATCAGTATGACTGTGGTTAGATTTCAGTTAAACTCAGGTCAGGTTTGATTAAACGACTACATTTGATTAATTTAGATTATGATCTGTCTAAGTTTCCATAACATAGCCATAACTTTTATTAAACAAACCTGCTGTATACTATACCCTATCTGATTGACCTTTGCAGCTGAGATGTAAGGGGCGAGTAGGGTGTGTTTGTTTCGCGGCTGCTGGTTGGCCGCCGAGGATGTAAATTTATAGCTCTTCTTATTTTGACACATATATATTTAATATTTTTAAATTGCCTGCAATATAAGCAGCCAGTTTAAATATGGAATAATTTCCGAAGCTAAAGAGGTCAAAATTAGCTAAAAAAAAAAAAAAAAGTTTACCGTTATTAAAGAAAATTAAAGTTGATTATAACATTTTGTACTCGTAAAACAATGAGTGACGTTTGAAGGAAATTATCCATCCACCCACGTCCGAATGTTGCACTGCATCCACCCACGTTGTACACCTACGTCCGCATGTTGCACTGTAATATCCACGCACGGTGTACATCTACGTCCGCATGTTGCAGTACATGTCTACATTTACTTCAGTGACATCTTCGACGACCAATCAGCAGCCGCAAATCAAACACACCCTACTTGCCCTATTTATCTGAGGTGCACAGGTCAATCAAATAGACTTTAGCTAGACCTATCATTACTCGAACATACCTAACATAACGTAACGCTTCTTAAATTAATAATATTGTATATTAACCTCACCTAACTACAACCTTCATTTATACTACTATAACCGAGATCAACCAAACCTAAGTTAAATAAAACCCATTTCACAAACTGACTAGGGTTTTCATAAAATTACATTTTCCACACATTCCCTGGAAGACAAAATTTACCTGTGAATAGGCAACCTGACTATTCAGTAACTATAGAGGTTAAAACTGAATATATCCAGTTATTATTAACTGAAGTACAGTACCTCTAGCTGAAGCTGGTGGGTTAGGTTTACACTAGGAGTGACTGATCCAATAGAAATCACACTGATTTGTTCATATATCGTTGATTATATACTTATATGCATTGAACAAACAACTGTAACATTAGACACACTGGTGCAGCATAAATTATCATATGGCTACATGTATTCAAGAAGCAGCATTCAACAGTGCCTTTACCGCCGAGTTGACTATCTCCACATCATTCCCCAGTTATGTCATTATTATTACAGAACATGGTCTCTTGCAACTCAGTAACTACTTTTGATGCAAACCATTCCAATCCAAACAAGATAATGAGGCAGTAATTCATATAAATAGGGGCAAGGAGCACCACACATATCATCCACAACTTGCTGTTGTTGTCCAGCAAAGGAGCCTTTTGATCGCTAGGACTACCCCGACCCTGCCGTACCATAAGGCGCTAACGAGCAATGTTTTCCAGTATGGCCGCATCCAGTGGGGCTTTTGAGTATGCACTCTCACGGAAAGACGGCGTGTAAAGGCACCTTTGGGGCAAAATGCGTCATTAAAATGCTTGATTATGCGGCCCCTCATCACTGCCCAGCAAGTCTGCTAGCATTGATGAGCTCCATATGCCCTGATACAGTTTCTCCATTGTTGCAATGTCCTGGTGAAATCGCTCGCCATACTCATCGCCCACTGCCTCCCAGTTCTATGGGGTAAAAAATCTAGATCTGTCCATCCATCTGTCTATTGCCAGACACCATAATTCTGTAAGGGATGGCCACAAACAAATCGCCTCCACGTCGCACTGTCCCCCTCCATTTCACTGCCTTCCTCTCAGCTCAAACCCCCCTCTCTCATACACCTCTCCACTCCCTCCCTCAGTCCCATCTTCGGATGCCCTTCCTTCTCCCCCCCTCCACCTCACACACATACTCTTTCCTCGTTAGTCTCCCGCTCGCCGTCCTCTCCACATGGCCAAACCACCTCAGTGTATTTCTCCTAACTCTTTCTAGGACATCCACATCCACACCACAACGCTCCATCATTTCTTCATTTGCCAGTCTGTCTTTCCATGTAACTCCACATGCACCACTCAAATAATTCGTATCCACTGCTGTAACTTTTGACTTGTGCCCTTCCAACAAGGTCCAAGCTTCACTTTCATATGTTAAAGATTGTATCTCAGTGCTATAATGCAGCGACCTTTTTATTTCCATGCTCACTTCCTTATTTCTTATAACTGTTTTCAAAGAACCAGCAACCTTTCTTTCTTTTTGTACCCTTTCAAAGACTTCATCCCACAAACTTCCATCCTTGCTCATGACACGATAAGTGCACTCAGATTTTCCATTCCATCATTCAACCTCACTAACTTCGCTGTACATCTAGTGACTTCATTTCTCTCAAAGATCATAACTTTACTCTTCCCTACATTAATCTTTAGAATTCGTTTCTTACACACTTTCCCAAACTCATTCACCAAGCCTTGAAGATCCCTTTCGTCTTCACTTAACAATACAGTATCATCTGTAAACAACAGTAGAGGGAGTTTCCAAACTCTTACGTTTCCCATTACAGCCGCTCCAACCATAAACAGGTCGCGCAACCATGGAGACATGATACATCCTTGTTTCAATCAAACATTCAGATAAAAAAATTCATTCAGTTCACAATCCACACGCACTGCAGCCTTAGCACCCTCATACATACTCTTCACTCAACAGCTTCCCATTTACTCCATATATTCATAATATTTTCCACATTCCTTGTCTATCCACCCTGCCACATGCTTTCTGCAAATCCATGAAGGCCGCATACAACTTCATTCCCTTCTTTAGAAACTTTTGCACTAAAAACCTAAGGATGAATATCTGACCTACGCAACCTCTTCCCTTCCTAAAACATCCTTGTTCTTCTCCAGCCAATTCCTCTGTTATTTCTTTAACTCTTTCAGTAAATATCCTACAATATACTTTTCCTATTACACTCAGACGACAGATGTCCCCATGATTACCACACACTTCTTTTTCCCCTTTTACCACCATATCTACATCCATCGACTTTATATAATCATAAGCACACTGTCTTCATGCCTCTTATCAACAGAGTTCTTTACTCCACTTCTTTCATGCCTTGTTGATTATGTGCTGTCCACTCACATTCCACAATCATCCCAGTTCCGCTGCTCTTGCTCTAATTACTGTTATGCCATACCCAACTGTCACACATATACGTTATTATGGACACAAACACCCTTTCGTGTAATCGTCTTGCAGCTTCCACATTCAGTCCCCAGTTTAGTATCAGGCCTTCAGTGCAATAGCTCTCTTCATTTTGCGACTGTGCATTTCACTTCCTTTGCACATTTGCTCCTCTCATTTTACTGTACTGAGGCACTTAAGGTTACTCAACAGTTTAAGTTTCTCTCCGTTCACCAGCATATAACACTGAGATTTATCCTTTCAACAACCATCACTTTTTGCTTTCAGAACATCCACAGAACTACATCAGTCGGCAAAGGTCCAGTTCACCATTAGCATGAAACACAACATTATCTGCGCATATTTACCTTTCATTTACTGCCCTCTCCACCTGTCCCGGGTCAATGCGATAAACTTCGTCAGCTTGTTCGGATCTTGAAATTGGCTCTCTTTTGTATTGTTATTATTATTATTATTATTTTTATTTATTTATTTTATATTTTTTTGAAGGAACGGTTTGCGAGCTTCTGGCCTTTGGTCCCTTCTTCCTTGCATTAAAAAAAGAAAATCCACTCACTCGATGTAGTGCATCCTTAAGGCGACAGCACTGTGTGACAAGCCAAGTGATTTGTAATTCAGGAATCAGTTTACTACACTGGGTGGTAAGCATATAACCAAAACACGCCTCGTGGTCTAGTGGGTTAAGGTGCTCCAAGCGGATGGGGCCCACATAGTTTTATATCCACGCAACGGCTGGGGTTTCGTCATCTAGTGCCACTCAGGAGCGTCTGAAGCTGATAACCCTTGCCTGAAATGGCTGTTGTGAATAGTCTAGCCCCGGGCCCCTACGCTACCTTTGGGCAGAAAAGGGCAGGATGATGGCTTATAATAATAATAATAACAATAATAATAATATTAATAATAATAATAATAATAATTATTATTATTATTATTGTTATTATTATATTATTATTATTATTATTATTATTATTATTATATTATTATTATTATTATTATTATTATTATTATTATTACTATTGTTGTTGTTCTACTTCTTCTTGTTACTTACTGTTATTATTATTATTATTATTATTATTATTATTATTATTATCATCATCTTTATTATTATTATTATTAAGGTGGAAGGTGGGGGCGCTCACCATCCACTTGCTCGATGTAGTGCTGCTCTCGGGTGTCTGCCCTTTCCTCTGCTCCTTCTATCCTCTTCTGTCTTACTTTCCATCATTCTTTCCTCTTCCTTCTGCCTATGGGTGACTACACTCCCTCTTCTGTCTTTCTTTCATTCTTTCTTCTTCCTTCTTTCCATGGGTGACTATACTGAGTGACAAGTAAAATGGTTTCCTGTACACCACGAAACCATCTAGGCTACTACGCTGGGCGGTAGCCATATACCCAAATTAATGGCTCCTTCTGGTTTAGTGGGTAATTTAGGCGCTCCAATCGAATTGAGCCTTTGTTAGTTTATATCCAAGGGGTGGTTGGGGTTTATTGCTCATGTAATGCCACTTAGGGATGAGTCAGGCTGGTCACTCTCGTCTTAAATGTTAGGACCAACTTGCCTCTTCCCGGTCTCCTACGCTTCTCTTGGGGCGGCAAAGGACTGGATGATGGATGAAAGGATGAATGCCACTCAGGGATGAGTGAGGTTGGTCACTCTCATCTTAAATGTCAGAACCAACTTGCCTAGCCCAGGGATCCTACGCTCTTATTGGGGCTACATAGGATTGGATGATGGATTATTATTTATTATTATTATTATTGTTATTATTATTATTATTATTATTATTATTATTATTATTATTATTATTATTATTATTATCATCATCATCATCATCATCATCATCATCATCATAGGACTAAGACTGAGGTCTTTTGCAATGTTTATAAGCAGCCTATAAACCTGAGAGGACCCCAGTGGAGGCAGAATAGCCAAGATATCATTATTAACTAAACAAGAGTGCTTTTGTCACAGATGTATGTGTCTGAGGGCTCTCCGTATCCACAGCAACATTGGGCAAAGTATCATGGAGTTAGTAATTGACACCTAGAATATTGTGATGTACTATTATATATGACACTAAAAATGATCACATTAATTAGTTTTAACGAATATCTGGTCACACGGACAAGGTTAAAAGGTAGTGGATGATTAGTATACATAGAATGGTCAGCATTATGAAATATATTGCGAAGTAGAGTCAGAGATCCAACAAGACGATGATGTGCAAGGTGTAGTTTCATATGATTAAAAAAAAAAAAAATCTCAAACCCTCAGTCAGACTCAGCTGCAGGGCCAGGCGGGGGAGCATTGCTCAAAGAAGGGCGAATGAAACGAATAAAAAGTTCCGAGTTATATCATTTACCAAATAATTTTTCGTTCGTTTTCGTTCGCGGCCGACATTCTGAGATGATCATAAAGTAACTGAGCGTAAATGTGGCTCAACATATAGTTTTCCATCAGGATGCCTTGGGTCAACTTTAAAGTGCATGGCTATACAGTAGAGTCGTTGATTACAACTTCAGGAATCAAAGAAAGGGGCGTCCTTTACCTACTGGCAGTAATTTTTTTTTTTTTTCAGGGTTAAATTTCGTACCCCACTGCTCACACCAACTAATATATTTATTGTATGGTCGCCCAGAATACTGGTGACATAAATTCTATCACTAGAAGAAGTGGGAACATTAGTGTATACTAGCGTTTTGGGATTAAACTCCACACCACATATCACTAGTAAAAGAGATCAAGAAAACTACGCTGTGGTCCACTACATTTAGCTGTACTAAAGGGATTAAAATTACCATCAGCCAACATCCACTGCAGTCTGCTAGCTTAAAAATTAGGGGAAAAAAACTAAAAAGAGAAATGCGATTCTCAGTGAAACCTATAGGAATTCCGATTAACAAAATCTAATGTAGAACTAAAATCAAGAGAAACTAATCTTTACACATGTCACTCATCGAATGAAAGTTTTAGCTGATAACTGAGAATTGGAACAGAACCACAGGCACTGTACTTACACCCTTCCTAAATCCAAACTGCCGTGGTGGCAGGATTTTACATTTATTAATAAAAACTGAGAGTTGCCTAGCCAATAGGTGCTCGAAGCCAGAGATAAAAGAGGAATATGAAAGAAAAGTATCATAAAATGACTGAAAAGTCTGACCATAAGTAGATGCTCATTCGACCTTAGGCTGTCAGTACGGCTATTACTGGCTCTGGCATGCTGTCAAACAACTTGACGAAATGTGCAAAATATGTTTTGAAACTTGTCTGAAATGTGCATTTGATCTTCCTTTTTTTATTTTTTATTTATTTATTTATTTTTTTTGTTTTGCTGTCGGGCCCTGCTGCGGATGTCCCTGATTGCACTGCTCAGTCGACCCTTGTGCGGTGTGGTGCGGTGATGTTCTGTCCCTTCTCCCCTTTTGGGGCTAAGATGCGAATGAATGTGTTTGAATGGATGAGTAAATGGGGAGTGTGTCGTCCTGTTTCGGCTACCTCTCTTTCCTTCGGGGAAGCAGCCTAGGTATATAGATATATAGATAAACAGATTTTTTTTTTTAAATTCATAGTAATTGAGCGCTTGAGCCAAATGCACCACACCACTTCTTTTTCTCTATCTGAAGTTAACCAGGTGTTATTGTGGCAACAGGGAAGAATGAAAGCTGGCAAAAATAAATAACTGATGAAAACGTGCAAGAAATATGGTTAAGTACCAGAACTCCTCAGTGTGTTTTCTCTTTCACACAAGTGGGTCTGGATGAATCATTGTATATGTTAATAGTCTTCATCCTTAAGACTCATTTATTTATAGAATGACAGATTAATAATCTTGTGTAACACACAAAGAGAGTTTACATACTATGGCACTGTGGAATTTATATATTCACCTCTCCCTCAGTTTGCCGTCTTTTTACCAGCGTTTGTTGCCCCCCTTGCAACCACAGAGGGACCGAGTGAGCTCTCTATGGAGGGAAAGTGTTATGATGGATTCAGTTTTAAAGGTACTAAACAACGGCGAAATTGCAGGAAAAAATGAAAGATTAAACCAGCCATTAAAGATGAGTGAAGGAGGCCATCTAAGCACATTTTCACTAATGCAAAATTGTTTAGTTGCTTCCATGCCAACTCCATTAATAGTGACAGTGAATGCTTAGGGTGGAATGACCAACTACCAGTGTTCAAACATACAAAAATAAGTCCTGTTATAATACATTTGCTTTATTTTCAAACTGCATGCATTGCTTGGTGCAGTGAACAGACTGACAATACTTACCATACTGACTCGATGATTTTATTTCATCTATTTTTATTTTTCAGTAGGTGGATGTCAATCCATCAATAACTCACGAGAGCGTGGATCGAGAGTGGAGGGTCCTAAAGATATCTGACATTGATAACTACCAGGAAGTTTGGAAAAACTTTTAAATGAGGCTGCTAGAATGGCTCCAATAGCAGTATCTAGTAAAACTTGAAATGATGCCAAAAGTAGTGTGCGGTGATGTGTCAAATGTCACCAGTGGTAGTGGCATGGTGGAACTTAAAATGACGCCAACAGCAGCTGTATGGTGGAGCTTAAGTTGATGCCAATGGCAGAGGTATGGTGAAACTTACAATAATGCCAATGATAGTGCCATGGTGGAGCTTAAAATGATGCCAATGTCAGTGGCAGGGGTGGAGCTTAAATTGACACCAATGGCAGTGGCATGGTAGAGCTTAAATTGAAGCCGATGGCAGAGAAAGAATTAATTAGCCTAAATGTTCCCAAAGCGACCTAAAAAAAAAAAATGTTTTCTTAGTGATGCTGAGTTTATCTAACTGAGTTGAGGAGGATATGAAGGGTTTGAATGTATACTCAATAGCTCTAATGACCTGAGGTAACGTTAATGAAGCAATAATAACTTGATAGACTTAAATTTGCAGAAACTGGCTTTGATTCTCTGAATAGATCTGAACTAAAGCATGGCTGATGCAGCCTAATTCATAAGAGAATGAAGTGGCCTGAATTCAACAAGGGACAAATAATCGATTATTAAAAATGTCGTTCTTTGAACGGTATTCCAGTTCATGATAGGCTACCTGATGGTTAAACTGGCATGACGCCATTAGGCAGCCAAGACATATATTTATTCTTAACTTCTTTGTTATTGTCAAATAATAATCAACGCAGAGTTGACAAACAATCTCCATTAACCAGTGTTATATGATGGTGTCGTTCCTATTTTAATGATATTGGCATAAGATAGTCGTAATTTTTCTGTGTTTAGTTGAGGCGTCCTTTAGTGAAGGGAATATTGAAATACTGTTCATTAAGGAAGTCAAAAATTGTTACTCCTCTTTTTACTGCCATCACCATCCTAACCAATTTCCCACATTTGTGAATAGGGTAGGATGAGGAGAAAGAAAATGCAACATGAGGATAGTCATAACAAAATACCTAATCGGAATGGGCACACATCAAATCATTCATTCTGTAGTTCGTTGATATTGTCTGTTCCATCTCATGGTCAAAAACCCTGTACATACATACAAAATGTGATATTGATGTATATGCTTATTTACTTTTTGCTTTAGAGAAATAGAGAAAAGTGCAAGTTGGGAAGAACTAAGAAAAAAAGTTTCAATCCTACATATCCCAGAATTATGGATTCTTCATAAACCCACCCCTTTCCTCCTACAAAGATCATGGAGGTTTAATATGTGAATGGCGGCACATATCAATGGAGACTCTTTTGGAAGCTTGTTTTGTGTTTTTCTTTTCATTTCTTGATTCCTGTTTGCACCACTAATTGTTGGGCAATAGGGGGAAATGATGATGGTGATGGTATGATCTTTCCCTCCCCTCCTGCTGATTAACTTATGGTCTTAACTCTCATAATTATCTTGTGAAAAGGGTGGGAATTGGAAGAAACTATACAGTCATAGCCAATGCCCTACTACCCTCTTTAAGGCACAGAAGCCTAAGTCTGGGTTACTTTAGTCTGATCATTTAAGGGTAGGTGGCGAACTTACGCCCAGTAGCATAACACGACTGAAAGCCTCCAGTCACTTCTGGGAGTTTCAGACCACTGTGCAAGGTAGTTCTTTCACTATGACTGATGCCTTCTTAACGAGAACCTTCATATTGAAAGAAATGAAATATTTCGTCTGACAGCCAGTATCACCCTTGCAGCCTGTCTGTTACTAATCCAATTCTGAGCCCATTCAACTACCATCTCCCTCTTACTATCTCATACGCCACCAGATGCTGAAGCTGTACGCGTGGGAACCCTTTTTTGGTCAACAGGTGGAAGAAGTGCGGGGGAAAGAGATACACATCCTCCAGAAGTCTGCTTACCTCGAATCCTTCATCTCTTTCCTCTGGCTCACCACTCCCTACCTCGTAAGTTAGAACATTGCCTTAGCTCACCAGTCCCAGCTTCACCATCGCACCTCGTACACCTCTCCTCACCACACCCTGCCTCATCATCACCCTTCAAACTCCCCTTTACACTACACCCTAAGTTACCACCCTGTCTCATATTCTTCCCACAGCACACCCTGTTACATCACCCTCACTCACGTACTCACCAATCAAACCACATCCCACCGCGTCAGCCTTTCCCATTCCCCCTGCCAAACCACACCTCGCTACATGACCCACCCTCATGTTCCCCAACCACTTTACACACTGCTTCAGCTAGTTCAGCACTGATTTTCTTTACAGTACCTAATTTCCACTTTCCTTGCTTATTTTATGTATCTGAGACTGGGCTACAGTAGTCCAGAGTACTTCAGGATACCTAAGAGGTCTATGTTTCTAATAGCATTATAGGAAAATCTGTACCTACCTCTTGAGGCTTCGAGTCTATGTATATGACAGTGATCTTCATCCTGACTGGTTCCTTAGATCATCTTGCATCTGAACTCTGTTTCAGCCATGGGATGATTTTGTGTGTGTGTGTGTGTGTGTGTGTGTGTGTGTGTGCGCGAGAAACTTTATAATTCATGAAAGAAATGGAACAAATATGCAATTTGATAAAAAGAGTGAAGAGGCAGAAGAGAATGTGCCATGATGTCATAGTCATAGACAGAATGTATTTAGACAGCGTGATGGAACGGGTGAATGTGAGTGAGTCTGAAGCTGAGAAGAGGCATGACAAGTCAAGAAGTAAGCTTGGTATCACGTGTGCGAGAATGATAATTACGGAGATTGAAGAAGCTGAAGAACTGACAGTTTACAGAATTATAAGTATGCAAGATCACAACACAAAGACTTGGTACTCCTTATATTCATAGTTGACAGGCTGACTGTCCTGCAGTTGATTGTGAAGTACCTTGCCTGCCCACAAGAAGGCAATTTAATCGCACATGTCCACCGCCCCCAACCCCCAAGCTCCCTCTCTTTATCCCCACCAACGCACTGATTTGTTGAGCTGAAGGATTGTAGATTTGAAGTTTCGCCCACTCTCACGCCTTGCCGCATGTGATGATAGTTTAATTTATCCTACTATCAGGTGTATTATTACGTGCGAAGTTCCACCTTCTTTTCAATGAGAAGCAATTTCATTTAAGTTTCAGCAGATTCCAATAGAATAATGCCAATAAATAGAGTTTGGTTTCCAGATATTTATCCAAAGTCTTCTAAATGGTATACTTAAGTCAAAGTAACAGCTACAAGTTATATGATAACTAGCCATGTACATCCCTCTCCTGCCTTGTCGTCTGGAGATCCACATACCCACCCATCCACTTATCGACCTACCCACTCATCCACCTACCCACGCAGCCAATCCAACACAACCCACCGACCACACCCTGGCTACTCACCCAGCCATGCCACTTGGGTGACCCACACTCACCAAGCCCACCGATCCTGGCCATCCACCCTGCCCACCCTCAAATGCCACCTACCAAACACACCTAACAATGCCACCCACCTACCTACCTATCCACCAAGAACACAGCCACTCGCTTAACCTAAGAAATCAACCACCCACCCAGTGCACCGAGGTCACGCAGTCTTCTCAGCCACCCTAGCGACCCACCGTGCCCCCTCTCTCTGGCTATCCAATCTGCCCACACATTCTGACGACCTGTCTCGCCCACAGACCCCAGCCACCCACTCTCCCCACCCACGAATGTCATCCACCCTTCTCAACCAACAATGTCATCCATCACATCCACCCATCCAGCTCTCCCACTGTACTTATCCACCTCTTCCTGAGTACCCAACGGCCCTGGTCCCCAACCAACCCTGGGAAACCACCCGTCCTATCAATCCACCCCACCCACCCAACCAACTGACTCTCTCACACACACACACACACACACACACACACACACACACGCCCGCACGCACATGCGCGGGGAGAGAGAGTATAACGAACGCATAAGAGTACACACACACACACACACACACACACACACACACACACACACACTAAGACATACGCATACGAGTACACACACACACACACACACACGCAGAAATACTAAGACACACACACACACCGCTCGCTGGTGCAGTGGTAACGTTCTCGCTTGCCAACTGGTGGACGGGAGTTCGCGCCTCGCTCAGGTTGCAAAAAGTTTCACTGATGAAGTGGGTGGTTACTGTCCCCCTTGAGCAAGGGGACGGGTGTGTGTGTGTGTGTGTGTGTGTGTGTGTGAAGGTCACAGCCTTGCCCTTAGATCGGACTATATGAGCTCTCAGCTCCCTTCCGGGAGGGTAAAAAGCTGACGATCACGACCATTAAGTGATCCTGACTGACCCGGTGAATTACATACACACACACACACACACACACTGTTACGGAACAGAGAGAGATAATGAACACTTCAAATGAGAATACTAAAATCACCACTGTCCCACAAAATTCCAGGTTCAAAACAAAAGAGTTAGGTAAAATTACAAGTTAAAGTTTAATGCTCAAACTAACAACTAAACATTCAGGACTCATAAGGATAATGTAATGGCAAAACAGGTTACATATATGGTTAACTGCAATAGCCTCTATTAACATGAATTTAGCAAGAGCAAATTTATCTAAGTCAACCCTGATAAATGAGAAAACCGGATAATGCTCAGTTAAGCAAGATATATTATTACAGATACAAAATATTATTAATTTTGGTTGACATTAAAAACTCGACATGAATCACAAAAACCTTACGAGGCCTACGAATCAACGCCCCAGGCCATACAGTACAAGAAAAATGGTAACAACACTTATACTCAAATTATACAGCAGCTAGATGGCTGGAGACTTCCTGAGCACTCACAAAAATAATAATACACTATACAGGGGAGGACAGAGATGTGAACAAAATGAGGAGTAGATCTAAGTGGCAATAATGCAGAGACTGAGCTCATTATATAGGGGCCGGCAGAGCTTGATTCAACTTGCAAGAAGGACGCGGAAATGAAGGCACAGGGGAGGAAGAGTTGACAGTCCTGCTCTGAACAACAGAAAGAACGACTTACTCTACTATAAGGGGGAGAAGGGGGGACTGAGGTAGAACACGCAAGCCTGGTCACTATGGAAGCCACGTGGCGAATCGTGATCAAACATGCAGCATACTGTACATTAGAATTATACAAAGGATAATGAAATCATAGGCTATGTAACACCTCCCCACAAAGAAAAAGAAATTTACAAAGGAAATTTCTTATTACTCTAAAACAATCTGTCTAAAGTCTAGATAAGCAATCTGCAATAACATTTTCTTTCCCCTTGACATGTTGTATGCCTAATGAATACTCCTGAAGAAGTAGACTCCATCTTGTCAATCTCTGATTTTTATCTTTAAACTTACTAAGGAATTTTAGTGGGTTATGATCGGCATAAATGACTATGGGGTCAAAACCAGAACACAAATAAAATGAAAAATGCTGTAAACCCAAACTCAAGGCCAAAAGCTCTTTCTCAATAGTGGAGTAGTTCTTTTGAGGTGGAGTGAACCTCTTACTGTTATAAGATACAGGGTGTTGAATACCCTGATCATCCTCTTGCAGCAAAACAGCCCCAGCTCCTGTATCACTTGCGTCAACAGCCATCTTAAAAGGCTTAGCAAAATTTGGAGTAGCGAGCACTGGCTGACTTAATAGGATAGCTTTAAGTTTACTGAAAGAGGATTCACAGTTATCGGTCCAGACAAATTTAACTCCCTTTTTCAGTAGGTCTGTAAGTGGTGATACAAGAATTGAAAAGTTAAGAACAAATCTCCTGTAATAACCTACCATTCACAAAAATCTTTGTAGCTCTTTCCTACTTTTAGGTCTGGGAAGATCACTTATAACCTGAACCTTAGCTCCTGGTGGTGCAACGTGTCCATCACCAATCACGTACCCAAGGTACTGAACTTTTGCTTGACCAAACTCACACTTTGATAAATTAGCTACAAGATTAGCCTGAACCAAACGCTCAAGAAATTTACTGACATGACATAGGTGATCTTTCCAGTTGTCACTGAAGATTAATACATCATCAATATAAACAACACACCCTGCCAAACCCTCTGTTACAACATTCATGAGCTTCTGAAAAGTGGCTGGTGCATTCTTCATACCATATGGCATTACAGAACATGCAAAAGTCTTTCCTAGTGATACAAAACATGAGATCTCCCTAGCACGTTCAGTCATAGGTACTTGCCAGTATCCTTTTAACAAATCAAACTTACTTATGTACCTAGCCTTTCCGATCTTGTCTATGCAATCTTCCGCGTGAGGGAGAGGGTAATTGCCTGTTTTGGTTATCTGATTAACACGTCTGTAGTCGATGCAAAGCCGCTGTGACCCACCTGGCTTAGGGACTAGAGTGACAGGAGAACTCCACTCGCTCTGACAGGGCTCAATCATCTTGTGGTCCAACAGGTAGCCAAGCTCCTTCTGGATGAGAGGAACTTTCACTGGGTTCACACGGTAAGGAGGCAGTTTAATTGGCATTGCGCCTCCAACATCGACATCATGCATCAACACAGTGGTTCTTCTTGGAGTGGCATGGAACACTTGCGGGTACTCCTGCAGTAGTGCCGAAAACTCCTGCCTTTCCTCGGGAGCTGGATGAGAAAGCTTAGTCTGGAGATCATTCATGATATCAGGATTCTTCCCCAAACTATCACTCAGACTCATGTTGCATGGGAGAACTTCACTTGCAGACTCGGGTGGAACAGCTACAGTACAGACTGGGTTATTTTCGTCCCGCCTGTGATATAACTTTAGCATGTTGATGTGACAAAGTTGCTTGTTCTTTCTACGATCTGGTGTGGCGATGACATAGTTGACATCACTGAGTTTCTTCTCCACGAAATAAGGACCACTAAACTTGGCTTGAAGAGGTTGCCCATACACTGGTAGCAGAATCAAAACCTGATCTCCTGGCTGAAAGTGGCGTAACCTGGACTTCTTATCATACCAATTCTTCATCTTCTCCTGAGCAGCTCCTAAATTCTCTCTCGCCAGCTGTAAAGCAGTGGACAGCCGTTCTTTGAACTTCATCACATACTCCAGCAGGTTGACATCATCTTCCTCCGACAGCCAGCATTCCTTGAGTAGCTTAAGGGGTCCTCTTACTTCATGGCCAAACAGTAGTTCAAAGGGTGAGAAGCCCAGTGATTCATTTGGAGATTCTCTTGCGGCAAATACAACGAATGGAAGACCTTTATCCCAGTCTTTCTGATGTTCCAAACAGTATTTCCTGAGCATCGATTTGAGTGTTTGATGATATCTCTCCAATGCTCCTTGGGTCTGGGGATGGTAAGCTGAAGACGTGATCTGGGTGATGCCCAACTCTTTCAGAGACTGCTTGAAAACATTTGACATGAAATTACTTCCCTGGTCTGACTGTACCTCCTTGGGCAGACCAAACTTGGTGAAGAACCCTAGCATTTCCTTAACCACGTTCTTTACAGAGATATTTCTAAGTGGAATAGCTTCAGGATAACGAGTAGCCATATCAATCAGGGTCAACACATAAGAAAATTCTGAAGTCTTAGGAAGAGGGCTCACAATATCCACCAACACACGGGTGAATGGCGCCTGAAAAGGAGGAATGGGAACTAGAGGTGCAACCTTTTCGGTCTGAAAACACTTCCCCACAACTTGACAGGTGTGACAAGACTTACAATACCAGGAAACATCTCTGAAGATACCTGGCCAGTAGAAGTGTTTCAAAATGCATGCCACAGTCTTCCTAACTCCAAGGTGTCCTGCCAAACTGGAATCATGAGCCACTCTAATGATATCCTGCCTACAAACACGAGGGATGACAACTTGATGTACAACCTCCCATTCACAGTCGGCTGATGCTGTTGGGGGTCTCCACTTTCTCATAAGTACTCCTGACTTTATATAATAACAAGTAGAAGCACCAGCTGACTCTTCCTCACTGCAAGCAGAGTTAGCTAGACCTTTCAACTCAGGGTCAGCAACCTGCAACTCAACCAACTCTTGACGAGACAAATTATCAACACTACGGGGTACTGCCTCATCCGGTGAGTGGTCCAAATTAGCAAGAAAAGTGTCAGCTAGGATAACATCATCATCATCATAATCCTCTAAATCACCAGTAACTTTAGACTTAGCCCTAGTGACAGCACATGCAGAGAATACATCAGGGATATCACAATCCTGGGTCGCAGTCACTGGTCCACCAGACAACTGAGGAGCTGGACACAATTGACTTCCACCAATATCATTTCCAAGTAAGAAAGTTACACCTGAGATTGGGAGTGTCTCAACCAACCCAACCTTAACGGAACCATTAACAAAACCAGACTCTAAATTCACTCTGCACAGAGGGACAGAGAAGTAATTATTCCCTACACCTTGTAAGATTACAGTTTCATCAGAGGAATTAACATTAGAGCCTAGAACACTGGTCAGCATAAGGGATTGGCAAGCACCTGTATCACGATATATTTTAACTGATTTCCTGTCATTACTGTCAGGAGGACTGACAAAACCATCAGACAGGAAATTAGCACATGAACTCTTGAGAGTGTCATCCACGTTACTGCTCAAAAGAGGAGCTTCATCATGAGAATTTAATTTACCCCTCAAAGCAGGTTCTAACTCGGTTAAAGAATTCTGGGAACTCTCAAGGGTGGACACTAGACCAATTGACTGAATATTTAAAGACTCCTTTTTGTTCACATCACGCTGTCTCCTGAAACATTTCTCCGTAGTATGACCAAGCTTACTACAATAAGTACCGTACATTTACTTTTCTGAAATCTAGAGGTGAAGCTGGTATTTACTTCCTGAGGAACATCATCTTTATTCTCTTTCCTGTTACCTGTACTCTGAGGAGAGGCAACGTACTTACTCTCAGCTTTCACTTTTTCTTTAGAATATCACTTGTGAGTGAGAACATATTCATCAGCTAAAACTGCAGCATCAGACAAATTATCTATTCTTTTCTCATCAAGATATAGGCTTACATCTTTATTAATACACCTTTTGAAGTCCTCCAGCAAAATCATCTGCTTAAATTTATCAAAATCAGAATTTACATTCTTAGAATTGAACCACTGCTCTAACAGATCTTCTTTGATTTTTGCATACTCAACATGGGATTGCTTATCTTGCTTATAAGTTGTCCTAAATTTTACTCTATAGGCTTCAGGAACAAGTTCATAGGCCTTAAGAATCAAGCTCTTAACTACATCATAATTATCAGATTGATTCTGAGGCAAAGATGCATGAGTTACTTGAGCTTTACCGGTGAGAAGACTCTGAAGGAGTTCTGGCCAATACTTTTTGGGCCAATTAAAACCTGTAGCTACCCTCTCAAACAACTGAAAATACTTTGTTAAATCAGATTCATTAAAAGGAGGGACAGTTTAACATTTTTAGCCACATCAAAATCATCAGAGCTAGATGATCCAGTTCCACCTTGTTTCATGAGATACTCATGGTCTGCCTGAATCCTAGCAAGTTCAATTTGTGCCTCGTGAATACGAGCCTGAGACTCAGCCTGTGCCTGTGCCTCCTGAATACGAGCCTGAGACTCAGCCTCCTCAGCACGTGCCTGAAACTCAGCCTCCTTAGCACGAGCCTCCTGCAGGGCTATCTGTAACTTAGCTATTTCAATCTGCGTTTGCTCATCTGGAGGAGTTACATTAAAGAAGCTTTTATTAATCATGTCAACAGTTTGATCTTTAGACTGATGAGAGCGAACAGCAATTCCCAATTGTTGATCAACAAGCTTAAGTTCATTCTTTGTTCTGTTTTCTAAATCACACACTGTTTGCACATTTGACAAAAAATCTTTGGCTTTATCAAGAGTAGTAATAGTAGACATCATGAATAAATCACAGTCACAAAATATCAAGCAATATCCTTATGATAATATCCTGAATATCCTGGTAAGAGGTCGCCAAATTTATGTTACGGAACAGAGAGAGATAATGAACACTTCAAATGAGAATACTAAAATCACCACTGTCCCGCAAAGTTCCAGGTTCAAAACAAAAGAGTTAGGTAAAATTACAAGTTAAAGTTTAATGCTCAAACTAACAACTAAACATTCAGGACTCATAAGGATAATGTAATGGCAAAACAGGTTACATATATGGTTAACTGCAATAGCCTCTATTAACATGAATTTAGCAAGAGCAAATTTATCTAAGTCAGCCCTGATAAATGAGAAAACCGGATAATGCTCAGTTAAAGCAAGATATATTATTACAGATACAAAATATTAATAATTTTGGTTGACATTAAAAACTCTACATGAATCACAAAAACCTTACCAGGCCTATGAATCAACGCCCCAGGCCATACAGTACAAGAAAAATGGTAACAACACATACTCAAATTATACAGCAGCTAGATGGCTGGAGACTTCCTGAGCACTCACAAAAATAATAATACACTATACAGGGGAGGACAGAGATGTGAAGAAAATGAGGAGTAGATCTAAGTGGCAATAATGCAGAGACTGAGCTCATTATATAGGGGCCAGCAGAGCTTGATTCAACTTGCAAGAAGGACGCGGAAATGAAGGCACAGGGGAGGAAGAGTTGACAGTCCTGCTCTGAACAACAGAAAGAACGACTTACTCTACTATAAGGGGGAGAAGGGGGGAGTGAGGTAGAACACGCAAGCCTGGTCACTATGGAAGCCACGTGGCGAATCGTGATCAAACATGCAACATACTGTACATTAGAATTATACAAAGGATGATGAAATCATAGGCTATGTAACAACACACACACACACACACACACACACACACACACACACACACACACTCAGAAATACTAAGACACACACACACACACACACACACACACACACACACACACACGCCCGTGCACATACACATGCATACATACACACATAGAGACACCCACACATACCCAGACAGACGTACACAGTCATATACGCACGTCAAGCTAGGTAATCTTTCGTTTCCGCTTCCGTGTGTATGGCAGTATATCATAAAGGGATACCACGAGGAAGTGGTTAAATGTGGGGAGTTGAGCTTAGCACCTTAATGTGGGAGAAAGGGAAAACCGCTCACCTGTCAGTGCTACAGATTATTGACAACTGTGTGTGTGATTGAAACCATACTAAACATTTATTATTTTTTTTTTTTTGTAGGCATCATTTGAATTTCTGCTGACTTGTCATTTCCTGTACCACGCAGGGATAGTTTCGCGCTCCAATGAGTCGACGGGCGGGCCATTCAAATTTACCAAATTTTATGCTATATATTACTTAACATACAAAATGTATCCACACAAATAATATTAAAACTCTATGTTGTTATGGGTGATCGGTGTGTGACATCATAAGACTGCTGAGTCCTAGGAAGAGCTTTTTTTCTTTATGCCAGGAAGAAGAAACCAAAGGCCGAGCCCGCAAATCGTTCCTTCCTAGAAAGAGAGACAGAGAGAAAAAAAATAGAGAGCCAAGTCCAAGATCCATTCATTTCGAGATGCCTGGACACACTGCGTTTGAAAGACTGATCACAGGAAGTAGGAAATACAGACAGAGGGAGACAGTTCCAGAGTTGATCCGTTGTACAAATGAAAGACTGGGAGTAACGGTTAACTCTTGCATTAGAGCGTTGGACAGAAAAGGGATGAGAGTTTGTCGCTAGACGGATGCTACGCGCCCGTCGTAGACGTGTAGGGATGCAAGCAGACAGTTCGGAGGAGCAGTGATCATTGATGTAACGATAGAAAAGAGATAAAGAGGCAACAGTGCGGCGAAGAGACAGGTTGAAGGGAGCCAATAAGAGGAGGAGATTTGATGAGACGAATAGCCTTTGACCCCTCCCTATTGAGAAGGGCTGTATGTGGGGAGCCTCCCCACACATGAGAGATGTACTTTATTAAACATTAGCGGAACACATTAAAAAATCCACTTGTAAATAAAGGATTATGTAAAGAATACAGGAGAGGGAATAAATCATCATAATTGCCATTGATTGATTGCATCCAGTCTGTTGTTTCTCTGTTTAAGACAGAAATAAAAACTTGAGAGTATTTAAGGCATGTGAAGGCATTCCATACGAAGAACTGGGACAGGGAGATGAAGCCGGCAATGCCACGGGGAGGGAAGGGAAAGAAGACCAAGTCATGCAGCAAGAATAAGGGATAAAAGATGGAGCAAGAGGCTGACTCACTGGACTCCAAGAGATTGTAAACATAGCAGAAAAGGTCAGACAGGAGGTGGAGAGATGAGACAGAGGAGTTTGCAGGCAAAACGTGGCAGACATTGGCTCAGCAAAGGAATTCGTGGAGAAGTATGGGAGAGGCCTTTGTTCGGCAGTGGAATTGCAGTGGCTGATGATTATATATATATATATATATATATATATATATATATATATATATATATATATGTGTGTGTGTGTGTGTGTGTGTGTGTAATGCACCGGGTCGGTCAGGATCACTTGATGGTCGTGATTGTCAGCTTTTACCCTCCCGGAAGGGAGCTGAGAGCTCATATATTCCGATCTAAGGGCAAGGCTGTGACCTTCACACACGCACACACCCGTCCCTTTGCTCAAGGGGGACAGTAACCACCCACTTCGTCAGAAACTTTTCGCAACCTGAGTGAGGCGCGAACTCCCGTCCACCAGTTGGCAAGCGAAAGCATTACCACTGCACCAGCGAGCGGTGTGTGTGTGTGTGTGTGTGTGTGTGTTCATACATAATTGTTCTTACCTAATTGTATCTTTACAGAAGTTAGTCAAACTTGTACAGTCCCGTGTATTAAACCACTTTTATCATATATATCCTTATATTTATGAATTGTTCTGGCACACTATTTCATTAGGTAGTGCATTCCACTGATCAGTTGCCCTATTGGGAAACTGAATTTCCTATCGTCCTTATCACCTCGCTTTTTATGAATTTTTTTTGCAGTGTCCTCTTGCTGATGCTTCCCCATAGATTTTATACTCATTTATTCTATTTTCTTTTTCCTCTGAGATGCATTTATATAGCAAAATCATATCTCCTCTTTTCCTTCACTCCTGTAGTGTTGGTAGATTTAGTTTTTCTGGACTTTCTTCGTAGCTTAGATCCCTTAAGCTTGGTATCCATCTTGTAGCGGCCCTTTGTACTTCTTCAATCTTATCTATGTGTTTTTTGAGATGAGGATTCCAGACTACTGATGCATACTCCAGGGTTGGTCTAATGAATGATGTTATTATCTTTCTCAGCATGTCTTCATTTATATATGTCAATGTTATTCTCATATTAGCAGGCAGTGTATACATGTTCCGTACCTTCTCACTGACATGGTCAGCCGGTGATAGTCTGTTATTGATAGTCACTCTTCGGTCCTTCTCCCTTTCTGATATGTGTAGGGTTGCTCTCCCTTGCTTATAATTCCAAACTAGTCTTTTTTCCACTTTTTCGAACTTAATTACATGACACTTTTCCACACTGAATTCCATTTGCCATTTATTGCTCCATTCATGAAGTTCATTGAATTCTTCTTGTAGCTTTTTCCAAGAATCTGTGTTAACAATTCTCCTTTGTATTTTTATATCATCAGCAAACATACTGAGATAGCTTCCATTTCCAGTGTTACTATGTCATGTTTATATACTAAAAACATAATTGGTGCCAGCACTGAGCCCTGTGGAACTCCACTAGTCACTTCCCTCCATGTTGAGTAATTACCCCTTAGTACTGATTTCATTTACCCGTTTCTGAGAAAATTCTGCATCCAATAGAGCAGATTACCTTGGTTTCCTCCTTGATGGTACAGTTTCAATAAAAGCCTTTGGTGCGGTACTCTGTCAAATCCTTCCTTAAGGATCCCTTTAAGGCAAGGTAAACTACCTGATATTTGGAAGAAAGCAAACATTGTTCCCCTATTTAAGGAAGGAAATAGACAGAATCCACTGAACTACAGACCAGTATCCCTGACTAATGTTGTAGGCAAGATACTAGAAAAGCTAATAAGAAAAAAGTTAGTAAACCATCTGGAAAAATACAGCATTAGAACAGAAAGACAGTTCGATTTTAAAAGGGAAATCATGTGTTGCGAATCCATTAAGATACTATGTTAGGGATACAGAGACATTAAGGAAAAGAGAGGGACAGATGTACAGTATCTATTTAGATTTTAATATTAAATATACTGGTCTGCTTAACTCCTCTGTACATTCATGTAGCACCCAACCTGAAATTTCGTCAGGACCCTTTGCATTTCCTCTGTGCAATTTACTCAGATTTTCTTGTAGTTCTTATTCCGTTATTCATATATCTTGTAATATGTGTGGGCATGGATGTTCCTTATCTTCTCTTCTCAAAATTATTTGCTACTGTAAAAACTAATAGGAAATTTTTGTTATGAACTTCTTTGGTGATATCTATTCCTTGCATATAGGTTATTCCCTCATCCATGAATGAACTGTATTTTATCTTTAACTTTGGTTTTGTTTGTGATGTAGCTGTAAAATAGTTTCTGCTGATCACTACGTTTATTTATTATGTTCCTCCTCAAACTGCCTTTGAGCTTCTCTCCTTATCCTTGTATAATAATTCTTTGCCTGTTCATAGCTGTTTTATATATATATATATATATATATATATATATATATATATATATATATATATATATATATATATATATATATATATATATATATATATATATATATATATATATATATATATATATATATATATATATATATATATATATATATATGTATATATAAATATCACATTGGATCCCAGGGGTGCTGGGCGAGGCATGGCACTGGGTGGGTACTAAGCGTACCGCCCTCCGCCTATCGGCTCATAGTCGCGAAGCTCATAGGTCCCTACCGGGGGTTCCCTACTTTACACAGACTTGAAAAATCCCAGTTCTGTCCAAGATTCCGGACACCGGGTTCCAATGGGATATATAGGCTATATATATATATTATTTGTCCAACTCTGGGCATTAGCTTCACACCTTCCCCCAAGGCCCAGAATTCCTACATACCAGACACCTCTACACGTCACCACTTCGCCGCTAACACCCTACGTCCATACTGAATACATGCTAGGGCTGTCTCATCCAGGACTGGTGTATTGTATTAGCAAGGGTATATTTGACATGTCAGTGGATCTTCTGGTAGATCAGTAATGTCTGATTTTATGAAAATCAAATCCCTAAACAATTCCCGCCCCCAACAGGGATTTGAACCTGGGTCCTGTAGGGCTGTAGGCCACCTCTGTGTCGATTCAGGCACTGCCCTCTCACTCTTGTGACTTCCGTATCCATGCCTCAACAAGTCTCTTTTCATCATCATCCGGACCTCCTTTCCCACCCTAGGGCAGGGTGAGGAGTAGCAATGTCCAGACAGACCAAAATTTGCCTAGTCCAATAGGCCACGCTTCCATTCACTCATCATTCAAGCCCCTGGAATCCTGGCTATATCGGATATGCCAGAAACATTCACCACGTTCTGTAGCTTCACATAAACGTATCCGATAGAGTCAATCTGGACGCTGCAACGTTAATAAGGGATGCCAAATCCTTGATCATGCACTTCCCCTCACAACATTCATCCAGCCAGCTCGATCTCTCGTCAGTGCCCTAGCCTCACTGACTTCTAGAACTCTCTTCCTTACACACTCATCAACCATATCTCTCCACCTTCTCCTTGGCCTACCTCTCCTCCTCCCTACTTCAAATTCGCTCAGATATACCTATTTCACCACCCTCTTGTTATCCATTCTCTCCACATGACCATACCATCTCAGTACACTCTCTTCGATTCTGGTGTCCACCGACTTCCTCACTCCACATCTTTCGCGAGTCACATTATTTCGTATCCAGTCCACTCTCTGTACTCCACATACGTTCCTCAGCAGTCCCATCTCCACTGCTCTTACTCTTAACTTTTCATTTTCATGCCACAGCATAGTCTCACATCCATATGTTAAAGTTGGCACTAACACTCCTTCAAGTAAGCCTCGCGCAGCTGCAACACTCAAACTTCTGTTTTTTATCAAGGCCTTCTTTGCACCAGCTACTTTTCCTCCTTGTGCCGCTCTACTTTCCACTTCTTTTGCACACTTTCCTCTCTTTTCGATCAATGTACCCAGGTTTTTGAACTCTTTCACTAATTCCAGTCTCTCTCCATTCACTGTAACATCGGACTGGTAGTCACCTTCTTTCTCAGTAACCATCTCTTCACTCTTTTCTACATTTGCTCTCAAAGGACGACGCTCACAGACATCAGGAAAACTTTGCACTAGCCTACCAAGCTCTTGTCCGGTATTTGCAAGCAGTACTGCATCATTAATACACAACAAATTTCAGGTATTCCATCCAACACCGTTCATTACCAACTCCATCCCCCTCTCCATTACTCGTGTTTATATATATATATATATATATATATATATATATATATATATATAGAGTATATCGATCGACCATGGGGACATCACACAACCTTGTCACACTCCCACACCGATCGTGAACCCTTCACTTAGATGCCCATTAACCTTTACACATGCTTCACTACCATCATAAAAACTCTTGACGGCACCCAGCAGCTTACCATCGACACCGTACTTGCGCAAAACATTCCACAATGCTTCTCTGTCCACTTTGTCGTATGCTTTTTCAAGATCCATGAATGCCATAAACACATTACGGTCCTTCTCACAAGCCTTCTCTCCTATCTGTCTCACTGCAAATAACTGATACACATCCTCTGCCACTCCTAAAGCTAACCTGTTCGTCACTCACTAGGACTTCTGGTGTCTCTCGCACTTTCTCTTTAATAATTCTTCCATATACCTTCCCTACCACACTCAATAAACTTATGCCACATTAATTCTTGCACTCACTTCATTTACCTTTATTTTTGTACAGGGGTACAATCACAGCCTTTTTCCACTCTGCTGGCACAGTTTCACTCATCCATGCCTTCTTACATATCTCCAACAAGCACTTCATTCCACCCTCTCCACTACACTTAAGCAACTCTGCATACACCTCATCAACCCCAGCTGCTTTCCTATTTTTCAGCACTTCAAGTACTATTCACTTGTGCTAGTGTCACGTCTGGCACTGCATTCCTTCTCTGCACACCCCCAAACCATTCATGTTTACAGCCGCTCTGCTCTCTCTATTCCCATTCATCAGGCTTTAAAAAATATTCCTTCCATCTGGTTCCTTACTTCATCTCCATGGGTTAATAATCTACCACCTACATCCTTCACACCATCACATTTATTTCCGCTTTCAATTCTGCACTTCCGCACTATTTTCCAGCATAACTTCCTATATTCAGAGTAATTTGCATTCAGTTTCCTTCTTTATCTTCTTCACTAGTCTCTTTACGTGCTTCTTGCTCTCAATAGATTTTCAGTTATTATTTCAACTGAACCCCTGTCCTGTTACCTCTTCAGCCACTTCTCCTTTTCCTCCACTGCTCTCTTAACGTCATCATCCCACCATGCCGTACCTTTCCTTCTTTGTTGTTACCCTTGCCACACCACGCACCACTTTAGCATTCCTAACTAAGCATTCCCTATATGCACTCCACAGGTTGTCCAGATCCATTTCATTCCAAATCACTCTTCCTCATCTTTGGTCTTGTAATCATCTGCCATTTCTTTGATCCTCAGCTTCTCAACTTTCAGTCTTTCACCCTGACTGTTCATCTCTCTTCTGGTCCACCTCACTCCTCTCAGCTTCATCTTGCATATCGCAGTCATGTCAATTGACAGACCTCTATGTCGTCCTCGCACGGCTCTCGTATCAGCAACCATTCCCAGCAACGAGCTCTCTACAAGAACATAATCAATCAGGCTTCTTCAAGTCTCTTCTGTTTTGATAATTTACATTCTGTGTTAAACCACTTCTTTATCCTTGTTTCTGTTTCTTTGTGCTGAAGAATATAATTTTGGACTCCTGTTTCATATAATTTACAGAATTTTCTATATATAACATTTATATCTTGTCCTGGTGTGTGTGTGTGTGTGTGTGTGTGTGTGTGTGTGTGTGTGTGTGTGTGTGTGTGTGTGTGTGTGTGTGTGTTCTTACCTACCTAATTGTTTTACCTAATTGTATCTTTACAGAAATGAGTCAAGCTCCTACTGTCCCGTGTCTTAAACCATACTTATCGTACATATCCTTAAATTTGTGAATTGTTTTGGCACACACTATTTCATTCGGTAGTGCATTCCACTGATCAATTGCTGTATTTGGGAAACTAAATTTTCTTACGTCTTTATCGCCTCTCTTCTTATGCAATTTTTTTTAGTGTCCTCTTGCTGATGCTTCCCCATAGGTTAAGTAATCACTTATGTCTATATTCTTCTTCCCTGATATGCATTTATATAGCATAATCATGTCAAATCTTTTCGTTCTCTCCTGTAATGTTGGTAGATTCAGTTTATTTAGTCTTTCTTCGTAGCTTAGATCCCTTAAACTTTGAACTTTTTCAATCTTGTCTATGTGTTTTTTGAGATGAGGACTCCAGACTACTGATGCATACTCCAGGGTTGGTCTGATGAATGATGTGAACGCTATTCTCATATTGGTAAGCAGTGTATACATGTTCTGTACCTTCTCACTGATGTGGTCAGCCGGAGATAGTCTGTTATTGATAGTCACATCTGGGTCCTTCTCTCTTTCTGATGTGTGTAGGGTTTTATTTCCTAATGTATAATCCCAATCAGGTCTTTTTCCACTTTTACCAAACTTGAGTACATGACACTCGTCCACATTGAATTCCATTTGCCATGTATTACTCCATTCATGAGTTTATTTAATTCTTCTTGTAGCTCTTTACAAGAGTCTGTGTTAGTAATTCTCCTTTGTATTTTTGCATCATCGACAAACATATTTAGATAGCTTTCATTTCCAGTGTTACTGTCTATATCATTTATATACACTAAAAACATGAATGGTGCCAGCACTGAGCCCTGTGGTACTCCATTAGTCACTTCTTTCCATGATGAGTAATTTCCCCTTTGTACTGTTCTCATTTCTCTTTTCATGAGAAAATCTTGCATCCAACAATACAGATTGCCTCGAATTCCTCCTTGATGGTACAGTTTCCATAAAAGTCTTTGGTGTGGTACTGTGTCAAATGCTTTCTTGAAATCTAAATAGATACTGTCCACCCATCCTTCTCTTTCCTGTAATGTGTCTGTTACTCTGTCATAGTAGCTCAACAGATTAGTAACACATGATTATCCATTTCTGAAACCAAACTGTCTTTCTGTTATCATAGTGTACTTCTAGGTGATTTACCCAAGCTTTTTTATAAGCTTTTCTAATACCTTGCTTACAACACTGGTTAGTGATACTGGTCGGTAGTTAAGTGGATTTTGTCTATTCCCTTTCTTGAATAAGGGAACAATGTTTGCTTTCTTCCAAATATCAGGTAGTTTACCCTAACTCAAGGATTTCTAGAAAATTAAAAATAATGGTTTACTTAACTCCTTTGCACATTCACGTAGCTCCCAACATGAAATTTCATCAGGACCATTTGCTTTTCCTTTGTCTAATTTACTTAGCTCCTCCTGTATTTCTTTTTCTGATGTTTGTATATCTGGTAGTATGTGTGGGCATGCATGTTCCACATAATCTCTCTCAAAATTTTTTTCCTCTGTAAAAACTGATTGGAAATTCTTGTTTAGTGCTTCACAAATATCATTCTCTTGTGTATAGGTGATTGCATCATCCGTAATGGATTATATTTTATCTTTTACTTTGGTTTTGCTTCTGATGTAGCTGTAAAATAGCTTTGGTTGATCACTACTTTTATTTATGATATCCTCCTGAAACTGTTTTTGGGCTTCCTCCTTATTCTTGTATAATCGTTTCTTGCCTGTTTGTAATTATTAGATGCCCTTTCACTATTGTGTCTTCTGTATCTATTCCACAACAAATCTCTTTTTTCTTTTGATTTTCTACATTCTGTATTGAACCATTTCTTTATTTTCTTTTCTGCTTCTTTGTGCTGTAGGATGTACTTCTGGACTCCTATTTCATAAAGTTCACAGAATTTTTCATATGTAGCATTTAAATCTTGTCCTCTAAGCTCCTTTTCCCAAGCAATTTCTAAGAAGTACTTCTTTAGGTCATGATACTTTCCCTTTTTATAGTTTAGGCTCTTTTTGTAACTTTCAATGCTGTTAACTATGTCATATGCAATCCTAAAATTGGAATTTAGTACCACATGATCGCTTTTGCCGAATGGAGGGTGATATATGAAATTGTCAATATCGTTTTCTTGCCTAGTAAATATGAGATCTAACATTGAGGGCACATCGAGTCCTCTTTTTCTGGTGCTTTTCCTTACATGTTGCGTTAGGAAAAACTCTTGCACAAGATCCAGGAGCTTCTGGTCCCAACAGCTTTCTTGGCTTATTATATCTAGAGTATTCCAATTTATATTTTTATTAAAATCACCAGTTAATATAATTCTTTCCGATTTCTCTTCCATTTTATGTAGTAATGCTCTTAAACTCTGAATTGTACTCTCTCCCAGGTTCTCATATTCGTCTCTTTCCCATGTGTTTGATCTGGGTGGCATGTACAAATTGGCTACAATTACTTTCTCTTCAGATGTATTTATCTCTACTGCAATCAGTTCTACTTGTGAGGGTATATCTAGTTCTATTTCTTTGACTTTTAGATTTTTCTTAGTTAATATTATAATTCCTCCTCCTTTTTTTAAGTTCCTATCTCTTCTCCATATATTATATTCCTCTAAGTTTAGGATGTCATCTGATATCCTTGGTGTTAATATTGTTTCAGTTAGGCATATTATATGTGGTTCATTTTCTCTGACATAGTCATTCATCTCTAATAATTTAGATACCATTCCATCCACATTTGAGTACATCAACTTAATCATCTTGTTTATATACTTGTCATGATTTGGTTCTACTACCTTCCTCCTTTTTATTCCCTCCTGTGTATGTACCACTTTCATACCTGCAATCCAAATTACTTTGTAAAAAAATGTATTCTTCTCCTCCTCTGATCTTCCCTCATTTTTTGTTTTTGCTTCCTCCCTCTTCTCTTTCAGTATTTTCAGTTCCTCTTGTGTTAGGCATCTTTTTTTCCATACATTTTTGAACTCTTCTTTTTTCCATAAGATTCTTTGAATTTTTTAGTATCTCCTCCACGGTGTTTACACTCTGGAAGGTTACCTTTAGAGGTCTTGACTTGCTTTTCTCGTATTTCCCTAACCTTTTGTGTTCCTCTATGTCTTTACTACAGATTTCCTCTGATACTTCTTTCAATATGCCCATTACATTTGCCACCTCCTTTTTGTCTCTTGAGATCTTGTTTTTTACTTCTTCCTCTTCTATGCCAGTGATTACTATAGATTTGTTAATATCTACTGAATCTCTGAGTGACTTAGGATTGTTTTGGATTATTCTTTTCACTTCCTTTTTAATGCTTTTTTCTTCCACCCTTGTTTCTAAGTCTTTCTTTACTTTCACCATTTCAGCATAAGTGGTTTCCACACCATTTTTGTAGCTTTGCACAGTTTCATGCACCTGTGTTATCTTCTCCTCAATATCACTGCTCTGGTCTATCAGACTGCTTACTTGCCTAATTGTCTCTGTATCATTTTTGAACTCTTCTATAATACTCTCGTGGTTGACTACTGTACTTGCCATTTCACTAATTTTCCCCCTAAGTGTACCCACTTCAACTGTTAGCTTATCTATGTGTCTTTCTTGTTGACTTTCTTTCCTAATTTTTCTATTTCTTCCTTTTGCAAGTGCATCTGTTTCTTAATTTCATCAATCTCATTTTGAAAAGCCGTCTCTAACCTGTGTACTCGTTCCACCAGTTTATTGTGAGTCTCCATTTCAACCAGTTCTTGATAGAAATCATCATCCTGCTTTCTACCTTTATCCCTTTTCTTTTCCAAATTTGCTTTACTAAAGTATGTGGTCATTTTGCAGTACTAAAAGCGCATATAGTACTTACATTCCCTGGGGTAGATTGTAGACTAAACAACGATCAGCTGATTGTGCGCATTCTTGCGCTGCTTTGTTTTCTTTTCTGTTTGACCAAGTCTCACTTAAAACTTCTTTTTTATATTAGAACACCATTTTGTCTAGCCTTATACAGAGCTTGACTCATATAAAGATACTAATTTAGGTAATGCCACTGACCAAGTTGGCCAGGTATAGAGCTGTGGCGACGTGCGTCTGCTCTCCTCGGTGCCTCGGTGTGTGTGTGTGTGTGTGATTTAGCAAATTAATTCAGCAGATTTTACCTGATTTTATGGAAAGTTGGTGGAATGGTTGAGGGTAAGCCATTGATTTTTTTTTTTTTACAATGAAGATTGGTCAAAGCTGACTTAGCAAAGCCTTCTTGAATAGTTTTTATACAGCTTGAATCAAACCTGTGGGAAGAAGTTGGCATAAGGCAAGAATGAAGTAATTCACTTGTGAGAACTACCAGTCAAGTTAAAGGTCACAAGGCAAGGTCAGATTATATCCGAGTGTGTGTGCGTTTATGACGGACCAAATACTTTAATTTGATTTTAACCAAAACTGAGAGTTAACTAATGAGTAGGCTTTTTTTTATTTTTTTTTTTAACATTAGATCAAGGGTGGAAATCACTGGTCAAGGTCAGTTTAAACAGTTTTTATCCGATTTAAACCAACCTTTGTGGAAGGGTTGAAGATAAGGCAAAAAGGAAGATATTTAATTTCGAAAACAATCTCTTTAAAACAAAGGTAAGATTTCTACCCGTGTGTCTGTGTAAATAAAACAGTCTGTGGAGTCACATGGAGAGACAGGCTGACAAATGAGGATATAAAGAAGCGTTGTGGTGTGAATGTGGATGTGATAGGAAACGTTAGGAGGAATACACTGAGGTGGTTTGGCCATGTGGAGAGGATGGAGGGTAAAAGACTGACGAAGAGAGTGTATGTGAGTGTGGTGGAGGGGGGAAGAGGGAGGGGGAGGCCTAGGATGAGATGGAGGGATGGGGTGAAGAGGTATATGAGAGAGAGGGGTGTGAGTTGGGAGCGGGGCAGTGAAATGGCGGGGGACAGGGCGACGTGGAGGCGATTTGTTTTTGGCCACCCCGAACGGGATTGAGGCGTCTGGCAATAGATAGATAGAATAGATTTTACTTCGATCTGGCTTGGTGGATTAATTTAGGATAACCCAAGATGTTGACCTATTGTTCCTGAGAATATATGTCAAAGATCAAGGTCACATGCTAAGTTCAACTATACAGTTTATAATAGAGACAAGATTTATGTATGAGTTGATGGTAATCCACGGATACACAGGTTCGATTATGAGAGCCATCAGTCCAAGTTCCAGGTCACAGGGGAAAGGTATAAAATCAAGGGCACTAGACAAACTCAAACTGTTTTGATCTAATTTGGACAAAAGTTGGTGGAACGGTTAAGGTTTAACCAAGAATGAAGGAATTCGATTATAAGTCTAAAATGTCAAAGGTGTAGGTCACAAAGCAAAGGTAAATATTTCGCCCTTCGACGAGTTGGTGGGCGAGGGTGTTTGCCCTCTGTGAGTACTCCTTCTCTGATCATATAATGCAGTCAGGAGCAAAGACTTGTCTCTTGCTACTTAAGACCTTCAGCCTCCTGAAAGCATCGGTGCTTGTTTTTTTCATCTGTATGTAATGTTTATAGGGTCTGCCTGTTAATGACTTCACTGTGTAGACAAGTCAGACTCGAAACCTCAAGTATTATCAGTGCAGGATTCGAAATGCTTCATCATACTAGTGTGGTCTGTTGTGGGATTCGCGTCCTTGTTGGAATACAAATCATAGGTGGCCATGGTTGAAAGTGTTCACGTTCTGGACTAAGGTAACATAATCTCAAGCCACAGCACCTCTGAGTGTGGCAATACAGGGCTGATGGATACTTCTACCATTTTTCAAAATTGTGAAATTGTGTGAATGAGCAGAATCTCCTCTTCCCAGGTCTCACTGGCGTCGTTCACCTCATTTGTACTGGTGTCGGACCAAAACTTACTTGATGCCCAGATTGCATTCACGTCCATTGCCCTCTTCAACCTGATGCGCATCCCCATCATGCAGCTGCCAACGGTGATTGCTATGTCAGTACAGGTAAGACATAACTGGGTTTTTGGTATATCTTCCTAAGTGCTCTAATTTTCTATAATTAAACTCTTGTTTATTAGAGGTCTCCATCAGGGTAAAGGAAATTACCTGGAAGTTACAAGTATGGAATAAGAAAAAAATATTGTTATACTGTGGGCGTTAAAGTCCGCCACTATAAGGATTCTTGTAAACTTAATATCATCCGGCACTGGAAGGAAGATGAACATGACACCACTACAATGAAGGGGTTAAAATGACAAAAGAATCAGTGGTCTAACTAAAGTGCCATTTAAACAGAAGTTCGTGAACTGTGCACAGGTTCAAATCGCAAGAGGCAGCTCAAGATTTTATGACAATGTAATGTCACGCAAAGCATAGGAAGGTCTCCTACTCATAAATTTCTCAACTGATGTTACCATCCTTGGGCTTTTATACCTTCCATTAGCTGTTCTGATCTAGTAGTATTTGTTACTTCAATATTCCATAGTGTTGGGAGGATATTTATGCGTTCTGCTAAGACAGGTGACCAGTATCCTAATGTCTCATTCCTCAAGTTTTATGGTATTTCATCGCAACTTTAATTAAGACTCTCAGTGTCCCAGTGTTCCACTACTGTGGTCTCCCAATCAAGAGGGGTAAGAAAAGAACCAATACATTGTTTAACTGCATTGTAGGTGCTGCCTAAAATAAAATTAAAAAAGCGTGGAAGGAAGTTCTTTTAAAATAAGTACTAAAACCACAAGGTAGGGCAGTGGATGTTGGAGCGGCCCTAATGAGAGAGAGTGTGTTGAAACTCCCTGTACTGTTGTTTGCAAATGATACTGTGTGTTAAGTGAAGGCGAAGGGGAGCTGCAAGACTTGGTGAATGAGTTTGAGAGAGTGTGTAAGAAACGGAATCTAAAGGTGAATGTGGGGAAGAGTAAAGCTATGGTCTTCGAGAGAAATGAAGTCACTTATGTACAGTGGGGTTGGATGAAGTGGAAATGGGAAACGTGAGTGCGTTTAAATACTTGGGTAATGTGATGAGTAAGGATGGAAGTTTAGACGGTGAAGTGCTTGAAAGCGTACAGCAAAGAAGAAAGGTTGCTGGTACTTTGCAAGCAGTGATAAGAAACAGGGAATTGAGCATGGAAGTTAAAAAGTTACTGCATGACAGTATTGTGATGCCAACTCTAACGTATGGAAGTGAAGCTTGGACCATGTTGGAGAGACACAAGTCAAGGGTGAGGGCACTGGAAATGAATTATTGGAGAGGAGCGTGTGGGAGTCACATGGAGAGACAGACTGACAAATGAGGTAGTGAAGGAGCGTTGTGGTGTGAATA
>NC_137048.1:9216397-9253897 GCF_032717465.1 Coenobita brevimanus
CACTGTTACGGAACAGAGAGAGATAATGAACACTTCAAATGAGAATACTAAAATCACCACTGTCCCCGCAAAGTTCCAGGTTCAAAACAAAAGAGTTAGGTAAAATTACAAAGTTGGTCGTTTAATGCTCAAACTAACAACTAAACATTCAGGACTCATAAGGATAATGTAATGGCAAAACAGGTTCCATATATGGTTAACTGATATAGCCTCTATTAACATGAATTTAGCAAGAGCAAATTTATCTAAGTCAGCCCTGATAAATGAGAAAACTGGATAATGCTCAGTAAAAGCAAGATATATTATTACAGATACAAAATAATATTAATTTTGGTGGACATTAAAAACCTGGGACATGAATCACAAAAACCTTACCAGGCCTACGAATCAAAGCCCCAGGCCATATAGTACAAGAAAAATGGTAACAACACTTATATACTCAAATTATACAGCTGCTAGATGGCTGGAGACTTGCTGAGCACTCACAAAAATAATAATACACTATACAGGGGAGGACAGAGATGTGAACAAAATGAGGAGTAGATCTATGTGGCAAGGTAATGCAGAGACTGAGCTCATTATATAGGGGCCGGCAGAGCTTGATTCAACTTGCAAGAAGGACGTGGAAATGAAGGCACAGGGGAGGAAGAGTTGACAGTCCTGCTCAAACAACAGAAAGAACGACTTACTCTACTATAAGGGGGAGAAGGGGGGAGTGAGGTAGAACACGCAAGCCTGGTCACTATGGAAGCCATGTGGCGAATCGTAATCAAACATGCAGCATACTGTACGGTAGAATTATACAAAGGATGATGAAATCATAGGCTATGTAACACCTCCCCACAAAGAAAAAGAAATTTACAAAGGAAATTTATTATTATTCTAAAACAATATGTCTAAAGTCTAGATAAGCAATCTGTAATAATATTTCCTTTCCCCTTGACATGTTGTATATCTAATGAATACTCCTGAAGAAGTAGACTCCATCTTGTCAATCTCTGATTTTTACCTTTAAACTTACTAAGGAATTTCAGTGGGTTATGATCGGTATAAATGATTATGGGGTCAAAACCAGAACATAAATAAAATGAAAAATGTTGTAAAACCCAAAATCAAGGCCAAAAGCTCTTTCTCAATAGTGGAGTAGTTCTTTTTAGGTGGAGGGAACTTCTTACTGTAATAAGATACAGGGTGTTCAATACCCTGATCATCCTCTTTGCAGCAAAACAGCCCCAGCTCCTGTACTCACCTGCGTCAACAGCCATCTTAAAAGGCTTAGCAAAATTTGGAGTAGCGAGCACTGGCTGACTTAATAGAATAGCTTTAAGTTTGCTGAAAGAGGATTCACAGTTATCGGTCCAGACAATTTTAACTCCCTTTTTCAGTAGGTCTGTAAGTGGTGATACAAGAATTGAAAAGTTAAGCAACAAATCTCCTGTAATAACTCTACCATTCACAAAAATCTTTGTAGCTCTTTCCTACTTTTAGGTCTAGGAAGATTACTTTATAACCTGAACCTTTAGCTCCTGGTGGTGCAACGTGTCCATCACCAACTACATGGTACCCAAGGTACTGAACTTTAGCTTGGACCAAACTCACACTTTGATAAATTAGCTACTAAGATTAGCCTTGAACCAAATGCTCAAGAAATTTACTGACATGGCATAGGTGATCTTTCCCAGTTGTCACTGAAGATTAATACATCATCAATATAAACAACACACCCTGCCAAACCCTCTGTTACTAAACATTCATGAGCTTGAAAAGTGGCTGGTGCATTCTTCATACCATATGGCATTACAGAACATGCAAAAGTCTTTCCTAGTGTTACAAAACATGAGATCTCCCTAGCACGTTCAGTCATAGGTACTTGCCAGTATCCCTTTAACAAATCAAACTTACTTATTGTACCTCAGCCTCTTCCTGATCTTGTCTATGCAATCTTCCACGTGAGGGAGAGGGTAAGTGCCTGTTTTGGTTATCTGATTAACACGTTTGTCAGAAGTCTGATGCAAAGCCACTGTGACCCACCTGGCTTAGGGATTAGAGTGACAGGAGAACTCCTACTCGCTCTGGACAGGGCTCAATAATCTTGTGGTCCAACAGGTAGCCAAGCTCCTTCTGGATAAGAGGAACTTTCACTGGTTCACACGGTAAGGAGGCAGTTTTAATTGGCTTTGCATCTCCAACATCGATATCATGCATCAACACAGTGGTTCTTTCTGGAGTGGCACGGAACACTTGCGGGTACTCCTGCAGTAATCGCCGAAAACCTCCTGTCTTTCCTCGGGAGGTGGATGAGAAAAGCTTAGTCTGAGGTCATTCATGATATCAGATTCTTCCCCCAAACTATCACTCAGACTCATGTTGCATGGGAGAACTTCACTTGCAGACTCGGGTGGAACAGCTACAGTGCAGACTGGGTTATTTTCGTCCCGGCCTGTGATATAACTTTAGCATGTTGATGTGACAAAGTTGCTTGTTCTTTCTACGATCTGGTGTGGCGATGACATTGTTGACATCACTGAGTTTCTTCTCCACGAAATAAGGACCACTAAACTTGGCTTGAAGAGGTTGTCCATGCACTGGTAGCAGAATCAAAACCTGATCTCCTGGCTGAAAGTGGCGTAACCTGGACTTCTTATCATACCAAGTCTTCATCTTCTCCTGAGCAGCTCCTAAATTCTCTCTCGCCAGCTGTAAAGCAGTGGACAGCCGTTCTTTGAACTTCATCACATACTCCAGCAGGTTGACATCATCTTCCTCCGACAGCCAGCATTCCTTGAGTAGCTTAAGGGGTCCTCTTACTTCATGGCCAAACAGTAGTTCAAAGGGTGAGAAGCCCAGTGATTCATTTGGAGATTCTCTTGCGGCAAATACAACGAATGGAAGATCTTTATCCCAGTCTTTCTGATGTTCCAAACAGTATTTCCTGAGCATCGATTTGAGTGTTTGATGATATCTCTCCATGGCTCCTTGGGTCTGTGGATGGTAAGCTGAAGACGTGCTCTGAGTGATGCCCAACTCCATTCAGAGACTGCTTGAAAAACATTTGGCATGAAATTACTTCCTGGTCTGACTGTACCTCCTTGGGCAGACCAAACTTGGTGAAGAAACCCCTAGCATTTCCTTAACCACGTTCTTTTGCAGAGATATTTCTAAGTGGGAATGGCTTCAGGATAACGAGTAGCCATATCAATCAGGTCAACATACATAAGAAAAACCTGAAGAAGTCTTAGGAAGAGGGCCCACAATATCCACCAACACACGGGTGAATGGCGCTCCTCAAAAAGGAGGAATGGGAACTAGAGGTGCAACCTTTTCGGTCTGATTACATCTTCCCACAAAACTTGACAGGTGTGACAAGACTTACAATACCAGGAAACATCTCTGAAGATACCCGGCCAGTAGAAGTGTTTCAAAATGCGTGCCACATTCCTTCCTTACTCCAAGGTGTCCTGCCACAACTGGAATCATGAGCCACTCTAATGATATCCTGCCTGACAAACACGAGGGATGACAACTTGATGTACCAACCTCCCCATTCACAGTCGGCTGATGCTGTTGGGGGTCTCCACTTTCCTCATAAGTACTCCTGACTTTATATAATAACAAGTAGAAGCACCAGCTGACTCTTCCTCACTGCAAGCAGAGTTAGCTAGACCTTCTCAACTCAGGGTCAGCAACCTGCAACTCAACCAACTCTTGACGAGACAAATTATCAACACTACGGGGTACTGCCTTATCTGGTGAGTGGTCCAAATTAGCAAGAAAAGTGTCAGCTAGATAATAACATCATCATCATCATTATCCTCTAAATCACCAGTATTTTTAGTCTTATCCCTAGTGACCGCACATTCAGAGAATAAATCAGGGATATCAATATCCTGGGTCGCAGTCACTGGTCAACCTGACAACTGAGTAGATGGACACAATTGACTTCCACCAATATCATTTCCAAGTAAGAAAGTTACACCTCCGGGACATTGGGAGTGTCTCAACCAAGTCCCAACCATATCGGAACCATGAACAAAACCAGACTCTAAATTCACTCTGCACAAAGGGACAGAGAAGTAATTATTCCCCTTTACACCTTGTAAGATTACAGTTTCATCAGAGGAATTAACATTAGAGCCTAGAACACTGGTCAGCATAAGATTGGCAAGCACCTGTATCACGATATATTTTTAACTGACATTTGCTGTCATTACTGTCCGGAGGACTGACAAAACCATCAGACAGGAAATTAGCACATGAACTCTTGAGAGTGTCACCCACTTTACTGCTCAAAAAAAGAGGAGCTTCATCTTGAGAATTTAATTGTACCCCTCAAAGCAGGTTCTAACTCGGTTAAAGAATTCTGGGAACTCTCAAGGGTGGACACTAGACCAATTGACTGAATATTTAAAGACTCCTTTTTGTTCACATCACGCTGTCTCCTGAAACATTTCTCCGTAGTATGACCAAGCTTACTACAATAAGTACATTTACGTTTCTGAAATCTAGAGGTGGAGCTGGTATTTACTTCCTGAGGAACATCATCTTTATTCTCTTTCCTGTTACCTGTACTCTGAGTAGAGGCAACGTACTCACTCTCAGCTTTTCCTTTTTCTTTAGAATATCTCTTGTGAGTGAGAACATATTCATCAGCTAAAACTGCAGCATCAGACAAATTATCTATTCTTTTCTCATCAAGATATTAGCTTACATCTTTATTAATACACCTTTTGAAGTCCTCCAGCAAAATCATCTGCTTAAATTTATCAAAATCAGAATTTACATTCTTAGAATTTAACCACTGCTCTAACAGATCTTCTTTGATTTTTGCATACTCAACATGGGATTGCTTATCTTGCTTATAAGTTGTCCTAAATTTTACTCTATAGGCTTCAGGAACAAGCTCTATAGGCCTTAAGAATCAAGCTCTTAACTACATCATAATTATCAGATTGGATCTGAGGCAAAGATGCATAAGTTACTTGAGCTTTACCGGTGAGAACACTCTGCAGGAGTACTGGCCAATACTTTTTGGGCCAATTAAAACCTGTAGCTACCCTTCTCTCAAACAACTGAAAATACTTCTTGTTAAATCAGATTCATTAAAAGGAGGGACAAGTTTAACATTTTTAGCCACATCAAAATCATCAGAGCTAGATGATCCAGTTCCACCTTGTTTCATGCGATACTCATGGTCTGCCTGAATCCTTGCAAGTTCAATTTGTTCCTCCTTGAATACGAGCCTGAGACTCAGCCTGTGCCTGTGCCTCCTGAATACGAGCCTGAGACTCAGCCTCCTCAGCACGTGCCTGAAACTCAGCCTCCTTAGTACGACCGTCATCTGCAGGGCTATCTGTAACTTAGCTATTTCAATCTGCGTTTGCTCATTCTGGAGTTACATTAAAACAAGCTTTTATTAATCATGTCAACAGTTTGATCTTTAGACTGATGAGAGCGAATTGTTAGCAATTCCCAATTGTTGAGCAACAAGCTTAAGTTCATTCTTTGTTCTGTTTTCTACATCACACACACTGTTTGCACATTTGACAAAAAATCTTTGGCTTTATCAAGAGTAGTAATAGTAGACATCATGAATAAAATCACAGCTTCACAAAATATCAAAGCAATATCCTTAAGTGATAATATCCTGAATATCCTGATAAGAGGTCGCCAAATTTATGTGCTACGGATCAGAGAGAGATAATGAACACTTCAAGTGAGAAGTCACTGTTTAAAATCACCACTGTCCCGCAAAGTTCCAGGTTCAAAACAAAAGAGTTAGGGTAAAATTACAAGTTAAAGTTTAATGCTCAAACTAACAACTAAACATTCGAGGAATCATAAGGATAATGTAATGGCAAAACAGGTTACATATATGGTTAACTGTAATAGCCTCTATTAACATAGAATTTAGCAAGAGCAAATTTATCTAAGCTTCAGCTCCTGATAAAATGAGAAAACCGGATAATGCTCAGTTAAAGCAAGATATATTATTACAGATACAAAATATTAATATTGGTTGACATTAAAAAACCTCTACATGAATCACAAAAACCTTACAAGGCCTACGAATCAACGCCCCAAGCCATACAGTACAAGAAAAATGGTAACAACACTTATACTCAAATTATACAGCAGCTAGATGGCTGGAGACTTCCTGAGTACTCACAAAAATAATAATACACAATACAGGGGAGGACAGAGATGTGAACAAAATGAGGAGTAGATCTAAGTGGCAATAATGCAGAGACTGAGCTCCTTATATAGGGGCCAGCAGAGCTTGATTCAACTTGCAAGAAGGACGCGGAAATGAAGGCACAGGGGAGGAAGAGTTGACAGTCCTGCTCTGAACAACAGAAAGAACGACTTACTCTACTATAAGGGGGAGAAGGGGGGAGTGAGGTAGAACACGCAAGCCTGGTCACTATGGAAGCCACGTGGCGAATCGTGATCAAACATGCAACATACTGTACATTAGAATTATACAAAGGATGATGATATCATAGGCTATATAACAACACACACACACACACACACACACACACACACACACACACACACACACACACCGAGAAATACTAAGACACACACACACACGCACACACACACACACACACAAAAATACTAAGACATAAGCATACACACACACACACACACACACACACACACACACACACACACACACACACACGCGCGCGCGCATACACATGCATACATACGCACATAGAGACACCCACACATACCCGTTGCACAGACGTACACAGTCATATACGCATGTCAAGCTAGGTAATCTTCTCGTTTCTCGCTTCTTCCGTGTGTGCATGGCAGTATATCATAAAGGGATACCACGAGCAAGTGGTTAAAGGTGCGTGGAGTTGAGCTTAGCACCTTAATGTGGGAGAAAGGGAAAACCTGCTCGCGTGTCAGTGCTACAGATTATTTGACAACTGTGTGTGTGATTGCAACCATACTAAACATTTATTATTATTATTATTTTTTTTTTGTAGGCATCATTTGAATTTCTGCTGACTTGTCATTTCCTGTACCACGCAGGGATAGTTTCGCGCTCCAATGAGTCGACGGGCGGGCCATTCAAATTTAACAAATTTTATGCTATATATTACTGAACATACAAAATGAATCCACACAAATAATCATTAAAACTCTATGTTGTTATGGGTGATCGGTGTGTGACATCATAAGACTGCTGAGTCCTAGGAAGAGCTTTTTTTCTTTTATGCGAGGAAGAAGAAACCAAAGGCCGAGCCTCGCAAAGCGTTCCCTCCAGAGAAAGAGAGACAGAGAGAAAAAAGAGAGAGCCAAATCCAAAGATCCATTCATTTCGAGATGCCTGGACACACTGCGTTTGAAAGACTGATCATAGGAAGTAGGAAATACAGAGGGAGACAGTTCCAGAGTTGATCTTGTCACAACATGAAAGACTGGGAGTAACGGTTAACTCTTGCATTAGAGAGTTGGACAGAAAAGGAATGAGAGTTTAAGTTGCTAGACGGATGCTACGCGCCCGTCGTAGACGTGTAGGGATGCAAGCAGACAGTTCGGAGGAGCAGTGATCATTGATGTAATGATAGAAAAGAGATAGAAGAGGCAACAGTGCGGCGAAGAGACAGGTTGAAGGGAGCCAATAAGAGGAGGAGATTTGATGACGAGAATAGCCTTTGACCCCTCCCTATTGAGAAGGGCTGTATGTAGGGAGCCTCCCCATTGACATGAGAGATGTACTTTTATTAAACATTAGCGGAACACATTAAAAAAAAATCCACAATTGTAAATAAAGGATTATGTAAAGAATACAGGAGAGGGAATAAATCATCATAATTGCCATTGATTGATTGCATCCAGTACTGTTGTTTCTCTGTTTAAGACAGAAATGAAAACTTGAGAGTATTTAAGGCATGTGAAGGCATTCCATACGAAGAACTGGGACAGGGAGATGAAGCCGGCAATGCCAGGGGGAGGGAAGGGAAAGAAGACCAAGTCATGCAGCAAGAATAAGGGATAAAAGATGGAGCAAGAGGCTGACTCACTGGACTCCAAGAGATTGTAAACATAGCAGAAAAGGTCAGACAGGAGGTGGAGAGATGAGACAGAGGAGTTTGCAGGCAAAACGTGGCAGACATTGGCTCAGCAAAGGAATTCGTGGAGAAGTATGGGAGAGGCCTTTGTTCGGCAGTGGAATTGCAGTGGCTGATGATTATATATATATATATATATATATATATATATATATATATATATATATATATATATATATATATATATATATATATATATATGTGTGTGTGTGTGTGTGTGTGTGTGTGTGTGTAATTCACCGGGTCGGTCAGGATCACTTGATGGTCGTGATCGTCAGCTTTTACCCTCCCGGAAGGGAGCTGAGAGCTCATATAGTCCGATCTAAGGGCAAGGCTAGACCTTCACACACGCACACACCCCGTCCCCTTGCTCAAGGGGGGACAGTAACCACCCACTTCGTCAGTGAAACTTTTCGCAACCTGAGCGAGGTGCTGAACTCCCGTCCACCTGTGCTGGCAAGCGAGAGCGTTACCACTGCACCAGCGAGCGGTGTGTGTGTGTGTGTGTGTGTGTGTGTGTGTGTGTGTGTGTGTGTGTGTGTGTGTTCATACATAATTGTTCTTACCTAATTGTATCTTTACAGGAGTTAGTCAAACTTGTACAGTCCCGTGTATTAAACCACTTTTATCATGTATATATCCTTATATTTATGAATTGTTCTGGCACACTATTTCATTAGGTAGTGATTCCCACTGATCAGTTGCCCTATTGGGAAACTGAATTTCCTAACGTCCTTATCACCTCGCTTCTTTTATGAAGTTTTTTTGCAGTGTCCTCTTGATGATGCTTCCCCATAGATTTTATACTCATTTATTCTATTTTCTTTTTCCTGAGATGCATTTATATAGCAAAATCATATCTCCTCTTTTCCTTCACTCCTGTAGTGTTGGTAGATTTAGTTTTTTCTGACTTTCTTTCTGTTGCTTAGATCCCTTTGGCTTGGTACCCATCTTGTGTAGCTGCTCCTTTGTGCTTCTTCAATCTTGTCTATGTGTTTTTTGAGATGAGGATTCCAGACTGCTGATACATACTCCAGGGTTGGTCTAATGAATGATGTTATTATCTTTCTCAGCATGTCTTATGTGAATGTTCTCATATTAGTAGGCAGTGTATACATGTTCTGTACCCTTCTCACTGACATGGTCAGCCGGTGATAGTTCGTTATTGATATTCACCTTTCTTCGGTCCTTCTCCCTTTCTGATATGTGTAGGGTTGCTCTTCCTTGCTTATAATTCCAAACTAGTCTTTTTTCCACTTTTTCGAACTTAATTACATGACACTTTTCCACACTGAATTCCATTTGCCATTTATTGCTCCATTCATGAGGTTCATTGAATTCTTTCTCTTGTAGCTTTTTCCAAGAATCTGTGTTAACAATTTCTCCTTTGTATTTTTATATCATCAGCAAACATACTTAGATAGCTTCCGTTTCCAGTGTTACTATGTCATGTTTATTCACTAAAAATATAATTCTGGTGCCAGCACTGAGCCCTGTGGAACTCCACTAGTCACTTCCCTCCATGTTGAGTAATTACCCCTTAGTACTGATTTCATTTACCCTTTTCTGAGAAAATCCTGCATCCAACAAAGAGCAGATTACCTTGATTTCCTCCTTGATGGTAGTTTCAATAAAAGCCTTTGGTGCGGTACTCTGTCAAATCCTTCCTTAAGGATCCCTTTAAGGCAAGGTAAACTACTCTGATATTTGGAAGAAAGCAAACATTGTTCCCTATTTGAAGGAAGGAAATAGGACAGAATCCACTGAACTACAGACCAGTATCCCTGACTAATGTTGTAGGCAAGATACTAGAAAAGCTAATAAGAAAAAAGTTAGTAAACCATCTGGAAAAATACAGCATTAGAACAGAAAGACAGTTCGATTTTAAAAAGGAAATCATGTGTTGCGTGAATCCATTAAGATACTATGTTAGGGGATACAGAGACACTAAGGAAAAGAGAGGGACGGATGTACAGTATCTATTTAGATTTTAATATTGGGAATATACTGGTCTGCTTAACTCCTCTTGCACATTCATGGGAAAGCACCCAACCTGAAATTTCGTCAGGACCCTTTGCATTTCCTCTGTGCAATTTACTCAGATTTTCTTGTAGTTCTTATTCCGTTATTCATATATCTTGTAATATGTGTGGGCATGGATGTTCCTTATCTTCTCCCTCAAAATTATTTGCTACTGTAAAAACTGACAGGAAATTTTTGTTATGAACTTCGCAGATATCTATATTCCTTGCATATAGGTTATTCCCTCATCCATGATGAACTGTATTTTATCTTTAACTTTGGCTTTGCTTCAGATGTAGCTGTAAAATAGTTTCGGTTGACCACTACGTTTATTTATTATGTCTTCCTCAAACTGCCTTTGAGCTTCTCTCCTTATCCTTGTATAATAATTTCTTGCCTGTTCATAGTTGTTTTATATGTATATATATATATATATATATATACATATATATATATATATATATATATATATATATATATATATATATATATATATACATATATATATATATATATATATATATATATATATATATATATATATATATATATATATATATATATATATATATATATATCCCATTGGATCCCAGGGGTGCTGGGCGAGGCATGGCACTGGGTGGGTACTAAGCGTGAGCCGCCCTCCGCCTATCGGCTCATAGTCGCGAAGCTCATAGGTCCCTACCGGGGGTTCCCTACTTTACACAGACTTGAAAAATCCCAGTTCTGTCCAAGATTCCGGACACCGGGTTCCAATGGGATATATAGGCTATATATATATATTATTTGTCCAACTTCTGGGCATTAGCTTCACACCTTTCCCCCAAGGCCCAGAATTCCTACATACCAGACACCTACATACCACACACAATGTCACCACTTCGCCGCTTAACACCTTCTACGTCCATACTGAATACATGCTAGGGCTGTTCCAGATCCCAGGACTGGTGTATTGTATTAGCTAGGGTGTATATTTTGACATGTCAGTGGATCTTCTGGTAGATCAGTAATGTCTGATTTTATGAAAATCAAATCCCTAAACAATTCCCGCGCCCCAACAGGGATTTGAACCTGGGTCCTGTAGGGCTGTAGGCCACCACTCTGTCAGATTCAGGCACTGCCCCTCTCACTCTTGGTGACTTCCGTATCCATGCTCTCAACAAGTCTCTTTTCATCATCATCCGGACCTTCCTTTCCCACCCTAGGGCAGGGTGAGGAGTAGCAATGTCCAGACAGACCAAAATTTGCCTAGTCCAATAGGCCACGCTTCCATTCACTCAACATTCAAGCCCCCGGAATCCTGGCTATATCGGATATGCCAGAAACATTCACCACGTTCTGTAGCTTCACATAAACGTATCCGATAGAGTCAATCTGGACGCTGCCACGTTAATAAGGGATGCCAAATCCTTGATCATGCACTTCCCCTCACAACATTCATCCAGCCAGCTCGATCTCTCGTCAGTGCCCTAGGCTTACTGACTTCTAGAACTCTCTTCCTTGCACACTCATCAACCATATCTCTCCACCTTCTCCTTGGCCTACCTCTCCTCCTCCCTACTTCAAATTCGCTCAGATATACCCATTTTCACCACTCTCTTGTTATCCATTCTCTCCATGCATGACCATACCATCTCAGTACACTCTCTTCGATTCTGGTGTCCACCGACTTCCTCACTCCACATCTTTCTGCGAGTCACATTATTTCGTATCCAGTCCACTCTCTATACCCACATACGTTCCTCAGCAGTCCCATCTCCACTGCTCTCTTACTCTTAACTTTTTCATTTTCATGCCAGCACCATAGTCTCACATCCATATGTTAAAGTTGGCACCTAACACTCCTTCATGTAAGCCCTCTGCCAAACAGCTGCAACACTCAAACTTCTGTTTTTTATCAAGGCCTTCTTTGCACCAGCTACTTTTCCTCCTTGTGCCGCTCTACTTTCCACTTCTTTTGCACACTTTCCTCTCTTTTCGATCAATGTACCCAGGTTTTTGAACTCTTTCACTAATTCCAGTCTCTCTCCATTCACTGTAACATCGGACTGGTAGTCACCTTCTTTCTCAGTAACCATCTCTTCACTCTTTTCTACATTTGCTCTCAAAGGACGACGCTCACAGACATCAGGAAAACTTTGCACTAGCCTACCAAGCTCTTGTCCGGTATTTGCAAGCAGTACTGCATCATTAATACACAACAAATTTCAGGTATTCCATCCAACACCGTTCATTACCAACTCCATCCCCCTCTCCATTACTCGTGTTTTTACTTCTTTCATCACCCCATCCATATATATATATATATATATATATATATATACAGTATATCGAACAACCATGGGGACATCACACAACCTTGTCACACTCCCACACCGATCGTGAACCCTTCACTTAGATGCCCATTAACCTTTACACATGCTTCACTACCATCATAAAAACTCTTGACGGCACCCAGCAGCTTACCATCGACACCGTACTTGCGCAAAACATTCCACAATGCTTCTCTGTCCACTTTGTCGTATGCTTTTTCAAGATCCATGAATGCCATAAACACATTACGGTCCTTCTCACAAGCCTTCTCTCCTATCTGTCTCACTGCAAATAACTGATACACATCCTCTGCCACTCCTAAAGCTAACCTGTTCGTCACTCACTAGGACTTCTGGTGTCTCTCGCACTTTCTCTTTAATAATTCTTCCATATACCTTCCCTACCACACTCAATAAACTTATGCCACATTAATTCTTGCACTCACTTCATTTACCTTTATTTTTGTACAGGGGTACAATCACAGCCTTTTTCCACTCTGCTGGCACAGTTTCACTCATCCATGCCTTCTTACATATCTCCAACAAGCACTTCATTCCACCCTCTCCACTACACTTAAGCAACTCTGCATACACCTCATCAACCCCAGCTGCTTTCCTATTTTTCAGCACTTCAAGTACTATTCACTTGTGCTAGTGTCACGTCTGGCACTGCATTCCTTCTCTGCACACCCCCAAACCATTCATGTTTACAGCCGCTCTGCTCTCTCTATTCCCATTCATCAGGCTTTCAAAATATTCCTTCCATCTGGTCCTTACTTCATCTCCATGGGTTAATAATCTACCACCTACATCCTTCACACCATCACATTTATTTCCGCTTTCAATTCTGCACTTCCGCACTATTTTCCAGCATAACTTCCTATATTCAGAGTAATTTGCATTCAGTTTCCTTCTTTATCTTCTTCACTAGTCTCTTTACGTGCTTCTTGCTCTCAATATTTTCAGTTATTATTTCAACTGAACCCCTGTCCTGTTACCTCTTCAGCCACTTCTCCTTTTCCTCCACTGCTCTCTTAACGTCATCATCCCACCATGCCGTACCTTCCTTCTTTGTTGTTACCCTTGCCACACCACGCACCACTTTAGCATTCCTAACTAAGCATTCCCTATATGCACTCCACAGGTTGTCCAGATCCATTTCATTCCAAATCACTCCTCCTCTATTTTGGTCCCGTAATCATCTGCCATTTCTTTGATCCTCAGCTTCTCAACTTTCAGTCTTCCTCCCTGACTGCTCTTCTCTCTTCTGGTCCACCTCACTCCTCTCAGCTTGATCTTGCATACCACAATCATATGATCTGACAGACCTCCACATCGCTCTCTCACGGCCCTCGTATCAGCAACCATTCCCAGCAACGAGCTCTCTACAAGAACATAATCAATCAGGCTTCTTCAAGTCTCTTCTGTTTTGATAATTTACATTCTGTGTTAAACCACTTCTTTATCCTTGTTTCTGTTTCTTTGTGCTGAAGAATATAATTTTGGACTCCTGTTTCATATAATTTACAGAATTTTCTATATATAACATTTATATCTTGTCCTGGTGTGTGTGTGTGTGTGTGTGTGTGTGTGTGTGTGTGTTCTTACCTACCTAATTGTTTTACCTAATTGTATCTTTACAGAAATGAGTCAAGCTCCTACTGTCCCGTGTCTTAAACCATACTTATCGTACATATCCTTAAATTTGTGAATTGTTTTGGCACACACTATTTCATTCGGTAGTGCATTCCACTGATCAATTGCTGTATTTGGGAAACTAAATTTTCTTACGTCTTTATCACCTCTCTTCTTATGCAGTTTTTTGTAGTGTCCTTTTGCTGATGCTTCCCCATAGGTTAAGTAATCACTTATGTCTATTTTCTCCTTCCCTGATATGCATTTATATAGCATAATCATGTCATCTCTTTTCCTTCTCTCCTGTAGTGTTGGTAGATTCAGTTTATTTGTCTTTCTTCGTAGCTTAGATCCCTTAAACTTTGAACTTTTTCAATCTTGTCTATGTGTTTTTTGAGATGAGGACTCCAGACTACTGATGCATACTCCAGGGTTGGTCTGATGAATGATGTGAACGCTATTCTCATATTGGTAAGCAGTGTATGCATGTTCTGTACCTTCTCACTGATGTGGTCAGCCGGAGATAGTCTGTTATTGATAGTCACATCTGGGTCCTTCTCTCTTTCTGATGTGTGTAGGGTTTTATTTCCTAATGTATAATCCCAATCAGGTCTTTTTCCACTTTTACCAAACTTGAGTACATGACACTCGTCCACATTGAATTCCATTTGCCATGTATTACTCCATTCATGAGTTTATTTAATTCTTCTTGTAGCTCTTTACAAGAGTCTGTGTTAGTAATTCTCCTTTGTATTTTTGCATCATCGACAAACATATTTAGATAGCTTTCATTTCCAGTGTTACTGTCTATATCATTTATATACACTAAAAACATGAATGGTGCCAGCACTGAGCCCTGTGGTACTCCATTAGTCACTTCTTTCCATGATGAGTAATTTCCCCTTTGTACTGTTCTCATTTCTCTTTTCATGAGAAAATCTTGCATCCAACAATACAGATTGCCTCGAATTCCTCCTTGATGGTACAGTTTCCATAAAAGTCTTTGGTGTGGTACTGTGTCAAATGCTTTCTTGAAATCTAAATAGATACTGTCCACCCATCCTTCTCTTTCCTGTAATGTGTCTGTTACTCTGTCATAGTAGCTCAACAGATTAGTAACACATGATTATCCATTTCTGAAACCAAACTGTCTTTCTGTTATCATAGTGTACTTCTAGGTGATTTACCCAAGCTTTTTTTTATAAGCTTTTCTAATACCTTGCTTACAACACTGGTTAGTGATACTGGTCGGTAGTTAAGTGGATTTTGTCTATTCCCTTTCTTGAATAAGGGAACAATGTTTGCTTTCTTCCAAATATCAGGTAGTTTACCCTAACTCAAGGATTTCTAGAAAATTAAAAATAATGGTTTACTTAACTCCTTTGCACATTCACGTAGCTCCCAACATGAAATTTCATCAGGACCATTTGCTTTTCCTTTGTCTAATTTACTTAGCTCCTCCTGTATTTCTTTTTCTGATGTTTGTATATCTGGTAGTATGTGTGGGCATGCATGTTCCACATAATCTCTCTCAAAATTTTTTTCCTCTGTAAAAACTGATTGGAAATTCTTGTTTAGTGCTTCACAAATATCATTCTCTTGTGTATAGGTGATTGCATCATCCGTAATGGATTATATTTTATCTTTTACTTTGGTTTTGCTTCTGATGTAGCTGTAAAATAGCTTTGGTTGATCACTACTTTTATTTATGATATCCTCCTGAAACTGTTTTTGGGCTTCCCTCCTTATTCTTGTATAATCGTTTCTTGCCTGTTTGTAATTATTAGATGCCCTTTCACTATTGTGTCTTCTGTATCTATTCCACAACAAATCTCTTTTTTCTTTTGATTTTCTACATTCTGTATTGAACCATTTCTTTATTTTCTTTTCTGCTTCTTTGTGCTGTAGGATGTACTTCTGGACTCCTATTTCATAAAGTTCACAGAATTTTTCATATGTAGCATTTAAATCTTGTCCTCTAAGCTCATTTTCCCAAGCAATTTCTAAGAAGTACTTCTTTAGGTCATGATACTTTCCCTTTTTATAGTTTAGGCTCTTTTTGTAACTTTCAATGCTGTTAACTATGTCATATGCAATCCTAAAATTGGAATTTAGTACCACATGATCGCTTTTGCCGAATGGAGGGTGATATATGAAATTGTCAATATCGTTTTCTTGCCTAGTAAATATGAGATCTAACATTGAGGGCACATCGAGTCCTCTTTTTCTGGTGCTTTTCCTTACATGTTGCGTTAGGAAAAACTCTTGCACAAGATCCAGGAGCTTCTGGTCCCAACAGCTTTCTTGGCTTATTATATCTAGAGTATTCCAATTTATATTTTTATTAAAATCACCAGTTAATATAATTCTTTCCGATTTCTCTTCCATTTTATGTAGTAATGCTCTTAAACTCTGAATTGTACTCTCTCCCAGGTTCTCATATTCGTCTCTTTCCCATGTGTTTGATCTGGGTGGCATGTACAAATTGGCTACAATTACTTTCTCTTCAGATGTATTTATCTCTACTGCAATCAGTTCTACTTGTGAGGGTATATCTAGTTCTATTTCTTTGACTTTTAGATTTTTCTTAGTTAATATTATAATTCCTCCTCCTTTTTTTAAGTTCCTATCTCTTCTCCATATATTATATTCCTCTAAGTTTAGGATGTCATCTGATATCCTTGGTGTTAATATTGTTTCAGTTAGGCATATTATATGTGGTTCATTTTCTCTGACATAGTCATTCATCTCTAATAATTTAGATACCATTCCATCCACATTTGAGTACATCAACTTAATCATCTTGTTTATATACTTGTCATGATTTGGTTCTACTACCTTCCTCCTTTTTATTCCCTCCTGTGTATGTACCACTTTCATACCTGCAATCCAAATACTTTGTAAAAAAATGTATTCTTCTCCTCCTCTGATCTTCCCTCATTTTTTGTTTTTGCTTCCTCCCTCTTCTCTTTCAGTATTTTCAGTTCCTCTTGTGTTAGGCATCTTTTTTTCCATACATTTTTGAACTCTTGTTTTTCCATAAGATTCTTCGAATTTTTTAGTATCCCCTCCACGGTGTTTACATTCTGGAAGGTTACCTTTAGAGGTCTTGACTTGCTTTTCTCGTATTTCCCTAACCTTTTGTGTTCCTCTATGTCTTTACTACAGATTTCCTCTGATACTTCTTTCAATATGCCCATTACATTTGCCACCTCCTTTTTGTCTCTTGAGATCTTGTTTTTTACTTCTTCCTCTTCTATGCCAGTGATTACTATAGATTTGTTAATATCTACTGAATCTCTGAGTGACTTAGGATTGTTTTGGATTATTCTTTTCACTTCCTTTTTAATGCTTTTTTCTTCCACCCTTGTTTCTAAGTCTTTCTTTACTTTCACCATTTCAGCATAAGTGGTTTCCACACCATTTTTGTAGCTTTGCACAGTTTCATGCACCTGTGTTATCTTCTCCTCAATATCACTGCTCTGGTCTATCAGACTGCTTACTTGCCTAATTGTCTCTGTATCATTTTTGAACTCTTCCATAATACTCTCGTGGTTGACTACTGTACTTGCCATTTCACTAATTTTCCCCCTAAGTGTACCCACTTCAACTGTTAGCTTATCTATGTTTGTCTTTCTTGTTGACTTTCTTTCCTAATAATTCTATTTCTTCCTTTTGCAAGTGCATCTGTTTCTTAATTTCATCAATCTCATTTTGAAAAGCCGTCTCTAACCTGTGTACTCGTTCCACCAGTTTATTGTGAGTCTCCATTTCAACCAGTTCTTGGTAGAAATCATCATCCTGCTTTCTACCTTTATCCCTTTTCTTTTCCAAATTTGCTTTACTAAAGAAGTGTGGTCATTTTGCAGTACTAAAAGCGCATATAGTACTTACATTCCCTGGGGCAGATTGTAGACTAAACAACGATCAGCTGATTGTGCGCATTCTTGCGCTGCTTTGTTTTCTTTTCTGTTTGACCAAGTCTTACTTAAAACTTCTTTTTTATATTAGAACACCATTTTGTCTAGCCTTATACAGAGCTTGACTCATATAAAGATACTAATTTAGGTAATGCCACTGGCCAAGTTGGCCAGGTAAAGAGCTGTGGCGACGTGCGTCTGCTCTCCTCGGTGCCTCGGTGTGTGTGTGTGTGATTTAGCAAATTAATTCAGCAGATTTTACCTGATTTTATGGAAAGTTGGTGGAATGGTTGAGGATAAGCCATTGATTTTTTTTTTTACAATAAAGATTGGTCAAAGCTGACTTAGCAAAGCCGTCTTGAATAGTTTTTACACAGTTTGAATCAAACCTGTGGGAAGAAGTTGGCATAAGGCAAGAATGAAGTAATTCACTTGTGAGAACTACCAGTCAAGTTAAAGGTCACAAGGCAAGGTCAGATTATATCCGAGTGTGTGTGCGTTTATGACGCACCAAATACTTTAATTTGATTTTAACCAAAACTGAGAGCTAACTAATGAGTAGGCTTTTTTTTTTTTTTTTTTTTTTTTTTTTAAGAACATTAGATCAAGGGTGGAAATCACTGGTCAAGGTCAGTTTAAACAGTTTTTATCCGATTTAAACCAACCTTTGTGGAAGCGTTGAAGATAAGGCAAAAAGGAAGATATTTAATTTCGAAAACAATCTCTTTAAAACAAAGGTATGGTTTCTACCCGTGTGTCTGTGTAAATAAAACAGTCTGTGGGGTCACATGGAGAGACAGGCTGACAAATGAGGATATAAAGGAGCGTTGTGGTGTGAATGTGGATGTGATAGGAAACGTTAGGAGGAATACACTCAGGTGGTTTGGCCATGTGGAGAGGATGGGGGGTGAAAGACTGACGAAGAGAGTGTATGTGAGTGAGGTGGAGGGGGGAAGAGGGAGGGGGAGGCCTAGGACGAGATGGAGGGATGGGGTGAAAAGGTATATGAGAGAGGGGGGTGTGAGTTGGGAGCGGGGCAGTGAAATGGCGGGGGACAGGGCGACGTGGAGGCGATTTGTTTTTGGCCACCCCGAACGGGATTGAGGCGTCTGGCAATAGATAGGTAGATAGAATAGATTTTATTTCGATCTGGCTTGGTGGATTAATTTAGGATAACCCAAGATGTTGATCTATTGTTCCTGAGAATATATGTCAAAGATCAAGGTCACATGCTAAGTTCAACTATACAGTTTATAATAGAGACAAGACTTTGTGTAGGAGTTGATGGTAATCCACGGACACACAGGTTCGATTATGAGAGCCATCAGTCCAAGTTCCAGGTCACAGGGGAAAGGTATAAAATCAAGGGCACTAGACAAACTCAAACTGTTTTGATCTAATTTGGACAAAAGTTGGTGGAACGGTTAAGGTTTAACCAAGAATGAGGGAATTCGATTATAAGCCTAAAATGTCAAAGGTTTAGGTCACAAAGCAAAGGTAAATATTTCGCCCTTCGACGAGTTGGTGGGCGAGGGTGTTTGCACTCTGTGAGTACTCCTTCTCTGATCATATAATGCAGTCAGGAGCAAAGACTTGTCTCTTGCTACTTAAGACCTTCAGCCTCCTGAAAGCATCGGTGCTTGTTTTTTTCATCTGTATGTAATGTTTCTAGGGTCTTCCTGTTAATGACTTCACTGTGTAAACAAGTCAGACTCGAAACCTCAAGTATTATCAGTGCAGGATTCGAAATGCTTCATCATACTAGTGTGGTCTGTTGTGGTATTCGCGTCCTTGTTGGAATACAAATCATAGGTGGCCATGGCTGAAAGTGTTCACGTTCTAGACTAAGGTAACATAATCTCAAGCCACAGCACCTCTGAGTGTGGCAATACAGGGCTGATGGATACTTCTACCATTTTTCAAAATTGTGAAATTGTGTGAATGAGCAGAATCTCTTCTTCCCAGGTCTCACTGGCGTCGTTCACCTCATTTGTACTGGTGTCGGACCAAAACTTACTTGATGCCCAGATTGCATTCACGTCCATTGCCCTCTTCAACCTGATGCGCATCCCCATCATGCAGCTGCCAACGGTGATTGCTATGTCAGTACAGGTAAGACATAACTGGGTTTTTGGTATATCTTCCTAAGTTCTCTAATTTTCTATAATTAAACTCTTGTTTATTAGAGGTCTCCATCAGGGTAAAGGAAATTACCTAGAAGTTACAAGTATGGAATAAGAAAAAAATATTGTTATACTGTGGGCGTTAAAGTCCGCCACTGTAAGGATTCTTGTAAACTTAATATCATCCGGCGCTGGAAGGAAGATGAACATGACACCACTACAATGAAGGAGTTAAAATGACAAAAGAATCAGTGGTCTAACTAAAGTGCCATTCAAACAGAAGTTCGTGAACTGTGCACAGGTTCAAATCGCAAGAGGCAGCTCAAGATTTTATGACAATGTAATGTCACGCAAAGCATAGGAAGGTCTCCTACTCATAAATTTCTCAACTGATGTTACCATCCTTGGGCTTTTATACCTTCCATTAGCTGTTCTGATCTAGTAGTATTTGTTACTTCAATATTCCATAGTGTTGGGAGGATATTTATGCGTTCTGCTAAGTCAGGTGACCAGTATCCTAATGTCTCATTCCTCAAGTTTTATGGTATTTCATCGCAACTTTAATTAAGACTCTCAGTGTCCCAGTGTTCCACTACTGTGGTCTCCCAATCAAGAGGGGTAAGAAAAGAACCAATACATTGTTTAACTGCATTGTAGGTGCTGCCTAAAATAAAATTAAAAAAGCGTGGAAGGAAGTTCTTTTAAAATAAGTACTAAAACCACAAGGTAGGGCAGTGGATGTTGGAGCGGCCCTAATGAGAGAGAGTGTGTTGAAACTCCCTGTACTGTTGTTTGCAAATGATACTGTGTGTTAAGTGAAGGCGAAGGGGAGCTGCAAGACTAGGTGAATGAGTTTGAGAGAGTGTGTAAGAAACGGAATCTAAAAGTGAATGTGGGGAAGAGTAAAGTTATGGTCTTCGAGAGAAATGAAGTCACTTATGTACAGTGGGGTTGGATGAAGTGGAAATGGGAAACGTGAGTGCGTTTAAATACTTGGGTAATGTGATGAGTAAGGATGGAAGTTTAGACGGTGAAGTGCTTGAAAGCGTATAGCAAAGAAGAAAGGTTGCTGGTACTTTGCAAGCAGTGGTAAGAAACAGGGAATTGAGCATGGAAGTTAAAAAGTTACTGCATGACAGTATTGTGATGCCAACTCTAACGTATGGAAGTGAAGCTTGGACCATGTTGGAGAGACACAGGTCAAGGGTGAGGGCACTGGAAATGAATTATTGGAGAGGAGTGTGTGGGAGTCACATGGAGAGACAGACTGACAAATAAGGTAGTGAAGGAGCGTTGTGGTGTGAATATGGATGTGATAGGAAGCGTTAGGAGAAATTCATTGAGGTGGGCTGATATTGTGGAGAGGATGGAAAGTGAGAGAATTTACGAGGAGAGTGCATGTGAGTGAGATGGAGGGGGGGGGGAGGGAGGGAGAGGCCAAGGATGAGATGCAGGGATGAGGTGAAGAGGTATATGAGAGTGGGGGGTGTGAGCTGGGAGCAGGGCAGTGAAATGGCACGGGACAGGATGACATGGAGGCGATTTGTTTATGGCCACCTTACGGGATTAAGGCGTCTGGCAATAAATAGATAGACGGATGAACTAAAAGTGAGAAAGGGATGGAAAGGGTAATACTCTTCATTTCTGTACTGGAACTGTAGATGATCATGAGGAACTTGGATGGAGCTTCAGCTGCTCATTGCCGAGACCAATCAAGTCTGTGTTTGTTTGCAGGAGACAGTTCTGGAGGATACGGTATTTGCTGCTTCTAGAGGTTATCTTAGAATTTTCTCGTCCATGATCCTGTCGGTGGTCATCATGGCCGCTGTGCTTTCTTCTGCCGTTTAGATTTACCATTTACTGTGGTCTCTCTACAGTTTCCTCTCCAAACTGTGGCACTCCAGGTGCATCTAAAAGGGAAATACACAGCGTGTAAACTGTTCATCTACCACTGACTACCGCTGTCCATCCTACAAATGTTAGTGGGATGATGTGCAAACTACCTCGTCCATTACTTCACGATTTTTATTTTTTCTCTCCAACATTGCATATAGGATTAACAACCTTTTCTCTAAGGTCTCGAAGTCCTCCTACATGCCATAAACATATTGTTATTAGCGGAGGTGTTTTTCCCACGTCACAGCCTGTGCAAGGAGTGTTTGCAGCATGTCTTTTCTCTAGGAGGAGGAAGAAAACGAAGACAACGACGACTATGACGACGATGCTACCTTGGCAACTATGCGCGTTACATAAAACTATGTCTCAGATTATTCATTACCAACCTAGAAGCATTACAAAAAGCTTAAAGGCATAACTATGGTTTTAAACACTTACTCCTACCCAAATATCATAGAGTCTCTTGCTCTGATATGAGGCTGGGCAGTTTTGCTTTGTTTGTTACATGCCGATGGATCTTGTGGAAGTCCAGTAAAGTCTGTTTTAACAAAACTTTGATAGTCGACTTACAGTATTCCTTTACACTGCCAGGGACTGAGCTCAATCCTTTTTGAACAACAGGTTACCTCTCTAGCCACTCTGCCACCAATTCCCCTGTGGGGAGAGGTGTTGTCTAACTAGCTGGGGTATATTTATGGTTTTTGTGATGGAAGACTTGGATCAGTGTATAATTAACAGAGGTAATACACATTATGAGTTACAGACTGACACATACAGCTACTGTATATACCTCATGATATATCTATCTTACTGAAATATTGAGTCTTAGTGGAAAGTCGGTTGTGATTATTGCTCTGTTCTCATTCAGCTATCCGATAGTCCTTCTGTAAAAGGGTTGTCTATCTTTCAACAGCATGAGAACCCCCAAAAGAAACGTACTCCAAACTACGGACCTCGATTTTATGCAAGTTTTGATAGAAACTTCTACTGTACAGCATAATATGAAGAACCAAGCAAAGTACTTGTTCAAAAGAAAACCAGTGTGTATATATATATATATATATATATATATATATATATATATATATATATATATATATATATATATATTGTTACGGAACAGAGAGAGATAATGAACACTTCAAGTGAGAATACTAATATCACCACTCTCCCGCAAAGTTCCAGGTTCAAAACAAAAGACTTGGGTAAAATTACAAGTTAAAGTTTAATGCTCAACCTAACAACTAAACATTCAGGACTCATAAGGATAACGTAATGGCAAAACGGGTTACATATATGGTTAACTGCAATAGCCTCTATTAACACGAATTTAGCAAGAGCAAATTTATCTAAGTCAGCCCTGATAAAATGAGAAAACCGGATAATGCTCAGTTAAAGCATGATATAACATTATTACAGATACAAAATATTACTAATACTGGCTGACAGTATGGAACCAACATGAATCAAAAAACCCCACCAGGCCCACGAATCAACGCCTTAGGCTATACAGTACAAGAAAAATGGTAATAACACTTATACTCAAATTATACAGCAGCTAGATGGCTGGAGACTTCCTGAGCACTCACAAAAATAATAATACACTATACAGGGGAGGACAGAGATGTGAACAGAATCAGGAGTAGATCTAAGTGGCAACTAATGCAGGGACTGAGCTCATTATATAGGGGGCTGGCAGAGCTTGATTCAACTTGTAAGAAGGACGTGCAAATGAAGGCATAGAGGACGAAGAGTTTACAATCCTACTCTGAACAACAGAAAGAACGACTTACTCTACAATAAGGGGGAGAAGGGGGGAGTGAGGTAGAACACGCAAGCCTGGTCACTATGGAAGCCACGTGGCGAATCGTGAACAAACATGCAGCATACTGTACATTAGGATCATACAAAGCATGATGCAATCATGAACAAAACTGTATCATAAGTTAGAATTATACAAGGGATGATGAAATCATAGCCTATGTAACACCTCCCCACAAAGAAAAAGAAATTTATAAAGGAAATTTCTTATTACTCTAAAACAATCTGTCTAAAGTCTAGATAAGCAATCTGCAATAACATTTTCTTTCCCCTTGACATGTTGTATGTCTAATGAATACTCCTGAAGAAGTAGACTCCATCTTGTCAATCTCTGATTTTTATCTTTAAACTTACTAAGGAATTTCAGTGGGTTATGATCGGTATAAATGACTATGGGGTCAAAACCAGAACACAAATAAAATGAAAAATGCTGTAAACCCAAAATCAAGACCAAAAGCTCTTTCTCAATAGTTGAGTAGTTCTTTTGAGGTGGAGTGAACTTCTTACTGTAATCAGATACAGGGTGTTGAATACCCTGATCATCCTCTTGCAGCAAAACAGCCCCAGCTCCTGTATCACTTGCATCAACAGCCATCTTAAAAGGCTTAGCAAAATTTGGAGTAGCGAGCACTGGCTGACTTAACAGGATAGCTTTAAGTTTGCTGAAAGAGGATTCACAGTTATCGGTCCAGACAAATTTAACTCCCTTTTTCAGTAGGTCTGTAAGTGGTGATACAAGAATTGAAAAGTTAAGAACAAATCTCCTGTAATAACCTACCATTCCCAAAAAATCTTTGTAGCTCTTTCCTACTTTTAGGTCTGGGAAGATCACTTATAACCTGAACCTTAGCTCCTGGTGGTGCAACGTGTCCATCACCAATTACGTACCCAAGGTACTGAACTTTAGCTTGACCAAAATCACACTTTGATAAATTAGCTACAAGATTAGCCTGAACCAAACGCTCAAGACATTTACTGACATGGCATAGGTGATCTTTCCAGTTGTCACTGAAGATTAACACATCATCAATACAAACAACACACCCTGCCAAACCCTCGGTTACAATATTCATGAGCTTCTGAAAAGTGGCTGGTGCATTCTTCATACTATATGGCATTACAGAACATGCAAAAGTCTTTCCTAGTGTTACAAAACATGAGATCTCCCTAGCACGTTCAGTCATAGGTACTTGCCAGTATCCCTTTAACAAATCAAACTTACTTATGTACCTAGCCTTTCCGATCTTGTCTATGCAATCTTCCACGCGAGGGAGAGGGTAGGTGTCTGTTTTGGTTATCTGATTAACACGTCTGTAGTCGATGCAAAGCCACTGTGACCCACCTGGCTTAGGGACTAGAGTGACAGGAGAACTCCACTCGCTCTGACAGGGCTCAATCATCTTGTGGTCCAACACGTAGCCAAGCTCCTTCTGGATGAGAGGAACTTTCACTGGGTTCACACGGTAAGGAGGCAGTTTAATTGGCTTTGCGTCTCCAACATCGACATCATGCATCAACACAGTGGTTCTTCCTGGAGTGGCACGGAACACTTGCGGGTACTCCTGCAGTAGTGCCGAAAACTCCTGCCTTTCCTCGGGAGCTAGATGAGAAAGCTTAGTCTGGAGATCATTCATGATATTAGGATTCTTCCCCAAACTATCACTCAGGCTCATACTGCATGGGAGAGCTTCACTTGCAGACTCAGGTGGAACAGCTACAGTGCAGACTGGGTTATTTTCGTTCCGCCTGTGATATAACTTTAGCATGTTGATGTGACAAAGTTGCTTGTTCTTTCTAAGATCTTGTGTGGCGATGACATAGTTGACATCACTGAGTTTCTTCTCCACGAAATAAGGACCACTAAACTTGGCTTGAAGAGGTTGCCCATGCACTGGTAGCAGAATAAAAAAATGATCTCCTGGCTGAAAGTGGCGTAACCTGGACTTCTTATCATATCAAGTCTTCATCTTCTCCTGAGCAGCTCCTAAATTCTCTCTCACCAGCTGTAAAGCAGTGGACAGCCGTTCTTTGAACTTCATCACATACTCTAGCAGGTTGATGTCATCTTCCTCCGACAGCCAGCATTCCTTGAGTAGCTTAAGGGGTCCTCTTACTTCATGGCCAAACAGTAGTTCAAAGGGTGAGAAGCCCAGTGATTCATTTGTAGATTCTCTTGCGGCAAATGCAACGAATGGAAGACCTTTATCCCAATCTTTCTGATGTTCCAAACAGTATTTCCTGAGCATCGATTTGAGTGTTTGATGATATCTCTCCAACGCTCCTTGGATCTGGGGATGATAAGCTGAAGACGTGATCTGAGTGATGCCCAAATCTTTCAGAGACTGCTTGAAAACATTTGACATGAAATTACTTCCCCAGTCTGACTGTACCTCCTTGGGCACACCAAACTTGGTGAAGAACCCTAGCATTTCCTTAACCACGTTCTTTGCTGAGATATTTCTAAGTGAAATGGCTTCAGGATAACGAGTAGCCATATCAATCAGGGTCAACACATAAGAAAATCCTGAAGAAGTCTTAGGAAGAGGGCCCACAATATCCACCAACACACGGGTGAATGGCGCCTCAAAAGGAGGAATGGGAACTAAAGGTGCAACCTTTTCGGTCTGATTACACTTCCCCACAACTTGACAGGTGTGACAAAACTTACAATACCAGGAAACATCTCTGAAGATACCTGGCCAGTAGAAGTGTTTCAAAATGCGTGCCACAGTCTTCCTCACTCCAAGGTGTCCTGCCAAACTGGAATCATGAGCCACTCTAATGATATCCTGCCTACAAACACGAGGGATGACAACTTGATGTACAACCTCCCATTCACAGTCGGCTGATGCTGTTGGGGGTCTCCACTTCCTCATAAGTACTCCTGACTTTATATAATAACAAGTAGAAGCACCAGCTGACTCTTCCTCACTGCAAGCAGAGTTAGCTAGACCTTTCAACTCAGGGTCAGCAACCTGCAACTCAACCAACTCTTGACGAGACAAATTATCAACACTATGGGGTACTGCCTCATCTGGTGATTGGTCCAAATTAGCAAGAGAAGTGTCAGCTAGGATAACATCATCATCATCATTATCCTCTAAGTCACCAGTAACTTTAGACTTAGCCCTAGTGACTGCACATGCAGAGAACACATCAGGGACATCACAATCCTGGGTCGCAGTCACTGATTCACTAGACAACTGAGGAGCTGGACACACTTGACTTCCACCAATATCATTTCCAAGTAAGAAAGTTACACCTGACATTGGGAGTGTCTCATCCAACCCAACCATAACGGAACCATTAACAAAACCAGACTCTAAATTCACTCTGCACAGAGGGATAGAGAAGTAATTATTCCCTACACCTTGTAAGATTACAGTTTCATCAGAGGAATTAACATTAGAGCCTAGAACACTGGTCAGCATAAGGGATTGGCAAGCACCTGTATCACGATATATTTTAACTGATTTCCTGTCATTACTGTCCGGAGGACTGACAAAACCATCAGACAGGAAATTAGCACATGAACTCTTGAGAGTGTCACCCACGTTACTGCTCAAAAGAGGAGCTTCATCGTGAGAATTTAATTTATCCCTCAAAGCAAGTTCAGTTAACTCGGTTAAAGAATTCTGGGAACTCTCAAGGGTGGACACTAGACCAATTGACTGAATATTTAAAGACTCCTTTTTGTTCACATCACGCTGTCTCCTGAAACATTTCTCCGTAGTATGACCAAGCTTACTACAATAAGTACATTTACTTTTCTGAAATCTAGAGGTGGAGCTGGTATTTACTTCCTGAGAAACATCATCTTCATACTCTTTCCTGTTACCTGTACTCTGAGTAGAGGCAACGTACTTACTCTCAGCTTTCCTTTTTTCTTTAGAATATCTCTTGTGAGTGAGAACATATTCATCAGCTAAAACTGCAGCATCAGACAAATTATCTATTCTTTTCTCATCAATATATAGGCTTACATCTTTATTAATACACCTTTTGAAGTCCTCCATCAAAATAATCTGCTTAAATTTATCAAAATCAGAATTTACATTCTTAGAATTTAACCACTGCTCTAACAGATCTTTGATTTTTGCATACTCAACATGGGATTGCTTATCTTGCTTATAAGTTGTCCTAAATTTTACTCTATAGGCTTCAGGAACAAGCTCATAGGCCTTAAAAATCAAGCTCTTAACTACATCATAATTATCACATTGATCCTGAGGCAAAGATGCATAAGTTACTTGAGCTTTACCGGTGAGAACACTCTGAAGGAGTACTGGCCAATACTTTTTGGGCCAATTAAAACCTGTAGCTACCCTCTCAAACAACTGAAAATACTTTGTTAAATCAGATTCATTAAAAGAAGGGACAAGTTTAACATTTTTAGCCACATCATAATCATCAGAGCTAGATGATCCAGTTCCACTTTGTTTCATGCGATACTCATGGTCTGCCTGAATCCTAGTAAGTTCAATTTGTGCCTGAGCCTGTGCCTGTGCCTCCTGAATACGAACCTGAGACTTAGCCTCCTTAGCACGTGCCTGAAACTCAGCCTCATTAGCACGAGCCTCCTGCATGGCTAGCTGAAACTTAGCTATTTCAATCTGCGTTTGCTCATCTGGAGGAGTTACATTAAACAAGCTTTTATTAATCATGGCAACAATTTGATCTTTAGAATGATGAGAGCGAACAGCAATTCCCAATTGTTGAGCAACAAGCTTAAGTTCATTCTTTGTTCTGTTTTCTACATCACACACTGTTTGCACATTTGACAAAAAATCTTTGGCTTCATCAAGAGTAGTAATAGTAGACATCATGAATAAATCACAGTCACAAAATATCAAGCAATATCCTTATGATAATATCCTGAATATCCTGATAAGAGGTCGCCAAATTAATGTTACGGAACAGAGAGAGATAATGAACACTTCACGTGAGAATACTAAAAGCACTACTGTCCCGCAAAGTTCCAGGTTCAAAACAAAAGACTTAGGTAAAATTACAAGTTAAAGTTTAATGCTCAAACTAACAACTAAACATTCAGGACTCATAAGGATAATGTAATGGCAAAACAGGTTACATATATGGTTAACTGCAATAGCCTCTATTAACACGAATTTAGCAAGAGCAAATTTATATTAGTCAGCCCTGATAAAATGAGAAAACCGGATAATGCTCAGTTAAAGCAAGATATAACATTATTACAGATACAAAATATTACTAATACTGGCTGACAGAATGGAACCAACATGAATCACAAAAACCCCACCAGGCCCATGAATCAACGCCTTAGGCTATACAGTACAAGAAAAATGGTAATAACACTTATACTCAAATTATACAGCAGCTAGATGGCTGGAGACTTCCTGAGCACTCACAAAAATAATAATACACTATACAGGGGAGGACAGAGATGTGAACAGAATGAGGAGTAGATCTAAATGGCAACTAATGCAGGGACTGAGCTCATTATATAGGGGGCCGGCAGAGCTTGATTCAACTTGTAAGAAGGACGCGCAAATGAAGGCATAGAGGACGAAGAGTTTACAATCCTACTCTGAAGAACAGAAAGAACGACTTACTCTACTATAAGGGGGAGAAGGGGGGAGTGAGGTAGAACACGCAAACCTGGTCACTATGGAAGCCACGTGGCGAATCGTGAACAAACATGCAGCATACTGTACATTAGGATCATACAAAGGATGATGCAATCATGAACAAAACTGTATCATAAGTTAGAATTATACAAGGGATGATGAAATCATAGACTATGTAACAATATATATATATATATATATATATATATATATATATATATATATATATATATATATATATATATATATATATATATATATATATATATATATATATATATATATATCCATCTATCTATCTTTCTATCTATATCTATATATGTCTATCTAACCATCTACCTATCTATCTATCTATATATATATATATATATATATATATATATATATATATATATATATATATGTATATATATATACTTATATATACTATAGTAGTAGCCGTGTGTGTGTGTTTTTTGGGCAGCCAAAACTACACATACAAATCTCACCAAAATTGGCACAAAATTCGCAAAAAATTCGCTGATGTGAAAAAACTTGGTCCCATCACGATTGAAAAACTTTTGCTATGTTTAATGAGCGATCAAATTTTGACCAAAAAACTCCGCTCCTGGCGCCCGGTCGGTTGACGTGGCCGAGTAATTAATATCTCGGACTTGTGTGCGGACAACTTGGGTTCCATTCCCGAAGTGAGGTGAGGCGCCTTTCTTCGGTACGGAAGCTTCCTGGTGCATCAAAAGTGGCATGAAATAGAAAATTCGCTGATGTCGAAAACCTTGGTCCAATCTCGATTAATGATTGTTTATTAGAGTTAAGAGCGATCAAAGTTTGGTTCGGAAAACAGTTCATTCGGTACCGAGACTTTTAGAAATCGAGTCTACTAGGGCCCGAAGGGCCCACGAGCACTTGTGTATATATATATATATATATATATATATATATATATATATATATATATATATATATATATACACACACACACACACACACACACACACACACACTTTTCGATTACGAAACGAAAACAAAGCAGCCTTTCAGTTGGAAATAAGTGACAGATTTCAGGCTCTGTAAGTAATGCTAAATGTAACATTGATGAGCTGAATGACAGACTAACAAAAGTGCTAAGGGAATCAGTTGAGGTAGTGGGAAAACGTAATACAACCGAAGCCAAGAAGTATTCAACTAAGACACACGAGCTTATGAAAAACAGAAAGGAAATGAAATTAAAAACAAAGAAATATTAAACAGAATGAGCGGAATAAATAAGCTTATCAACAAGAGACAAAGGGGGTAGAAGAAAGAAAGAGAAACATGGATCAGATCAAAGAAACTATCATAAAATGAAAAAGTCTGAAACAGGTCCAAAGTAAAATGGCGCTAGGAAAGCAACATATTACATCACTGAAAGACAAAAACGGTGAAGTCATTAAATGCAGAGATAATATGGTGAAGAGAGTTGAAGAATTTTACAAAGAACTGTATGCATCAAAGACAGCAGTACCATTACCTAAAATTTCAGTTGACACAAGTGAAATACTTGAGATAACATCAGACGAAGTAAATATTTCCCTTAAAAATATGAACAGAGGGAAGGCTCCGGGAGAAGATGGAATAGTAGCAGATTTACTGTTGGATGCAGGAGTAGAAGTACAAAACAGGCTTGCTCACTTATTTACTCAGCGTATGAAGAAGAAGAAAATTCCCAAAACATGGTGAAATGCAATAGTAATTTTACTTTGCAAAAAAGGTGACTCAAATGATCGTAGTAACTATCGACCCATTAAGTTATTGTCACTCATTTACAAACGCTTCGCTACACTCCTTATGAACAGAATAACAACAAATTTTTTAGGATAACCAACGTCGTGAACAGGCAGGATTCTGAAGCGGGTATTCGACTGCTGATCATCTACACACAATAAATCAGCTAACTGAGAAAACTACAGAATATAATAAACCATTGTGCTTAAGTTTTGTTGATTACGAAAAGCCTTTCGACTCAGTGGAGCACATAGCAATTATAACAAGGAGTGAATGAGAACATTGTAAAACTGCTCAAAAATATATGAGGCGCTGAGTTCATTACCAGGCTAAGCGCCAAAATGGCCGCCAAGCACCAACATGCACCAACAAGTAGCTAAGCAGCTAAACCATCCCTCTATAACAGTGGTTCTTAACCTATGGGTCGCGACCCAAATTTGGGTCGCCAAGCCATTTGGAGTGGGTCACCAAGAGACAAATATATCACTGATATTGTTAGTGTTGTATACTATTACTTTTTAACATATTACCGTACTTGTCAATACGTCACACTTTACATTCTCTCTCTCTCTCTCTCTCTCTCTCTCTCTCTCTCTCTCTCGTACAATAGGCGATTGCATTTGGCTAAAAAAAAGATTATTACTATGCACACAACTAGGAGTAGCATACCCATACTGTACATTTTATATTTTAAAACTTAACCGTTTTTTATTTCGGAGTAATGATGCCCAGCTCATGGCTTACGTACGCTACCGAGGTCCAGAAGACATGGAAGAGGAATTTCTGTTCTGTCAGCCATTACACACGACCACAACCAGAGAAGATATTTTCATTATTGTGGACTCATTCTTCAAGGACTCAGGGCTTCAGTGGAATCAGTGTTTTATGTCTGTTGTGATTGTGCACCAGCAATGCTGAGAGTACATCATGGCTTCATTACTAGAGTTAAAGAAGGAAATCCATTCATGCTGATTGTTCACTGTCTCCTTCACCGTGAGAATCTTGCTTCTCAGGGGTTGTCACCTGAGTTACAGAAAGTGATGCAGGAAGTCATCCAGGTAGTCAGTTTCATTAAGCTAGGGCTGTGCCCTCCAGGAGCATCAGTCGGATGTGTTTTGATTTTGGTTCAGAACATGTACATGTGTTGTACCACTCTGAGGTTAGGAGGCTGTCACGAGGAAGGGTGCTCCAACGGTTGCCTGAAATGCGGAACGAGACTGAGATATTTCTAGCAAAAAAGAATCATTCACTGGCCCCAAAGATTCTCTGATTCAAATTAGGTGATGCAAATGGCTTATCTTGCAGATATCTTTGCTGAGATTAACGCCTTGAACATTTCAATGCAAGGTCAAGATCAGACATTAGCTGGGCTGTTAGAGAAGGTAACTGCATTCAAGGGGAAACTGAAGCTGTGGAAGAGTAAAACTGAGACTGGGAAGATTGCGTCGTTCCTTCTTTGAGTGAATTTCTGGAAGACGAAAAATTTTCTCTCACCCAGGTCCAAAGCATCATTGTGGAACATATCTCCAGACTAATCGAAGAGTTTTTCACTACATTCCTGAGAATGTGAGAAAAATGCCTGGGTAAGAAATCCTTTCAGCATTGAAGCTGAAGACTTACCTGACGAGATTTCAAACATCAGCTACCTCCAGGAGCAGCTCATCGAGGTTCAGAATGATGAAACACTTCGTTATGATTTCAGGAAACAAAATTAACCACTGAGCTCATTCTGGATCATAGTTTACAAAGAAAAGAAAATTCTTGGAGGTGAAGCCCTGAAAGCACTCCTTCCCTCTGCTACAACTTATCTGTGTGAGACAGGATATTCTGCAGTCACAAAGTACAGAAACCTTCTACAACCAGAGCATGACCTAAGATGCAGCCTGTCATCTAAATCACCCCGGTCTGAGAAGCTGATTGAAACTTTTCAGTGCCAGGAATCTCACTGATTATAGTACTTTATGTCTCAGACAACATCCAAAATACTGACTCTCTCCTTAATGGTCAGAGTAAATAGATGGATCATGAACATGAATGAATTATTTTGATTTTCTGATCTTCGATTTATTTTTTTCCTGCCAAAATGTGTTGGTATTTTAGTTCTTAGGAAGTACATATTATAAAAATGAAATTTATTTATTATGACATCAATAAAATATTGAAATATTACTTTGGTTTTAGTCACAAGATATGACACATATGTTTGTTTCAGTTCTGGTGTAGAGTAAGTTTACAAGGGTTAGGGTTGCCATATAGACCATCTTATGGATTTTGGGTCGCCAAGGAAAAAGGTTAAGAACCACTGCTCTATAAGTTGGAAGTAAAAAAGTGCTAAGAAACAACCTACAAAGGGGTCAAAATCCTGGTTAAGTAGACAGTTGTGTGCTGTGTCGTCTCGCCAAACAGCAAAAAAACCAGTCTGGTTCCACACTAGTGCTCAAGGCAGGCAACTGGGTCCAGAATTCTGACAGCTGTATGGTCGCTTTCCCTATGAGTTCAGCCTTTCCTATGTTCCTTAAGTCGATTCCCCGTGGTGTTGAAGCGAATGTGAGAGGATTACCGGGCTATATCTCAGCCACTTTCCTTACCCCCCTTGAAGCTGGCCAATCAGATAGTCGGGTTGCACTGCAGCTAGCCAATAAGCTAACACCTGACACTATTCCTACCAGCAACTGTAGTGCATAGTAACTTGCTGCTTTCTCATTATCATTTTAAAAATTTTTAACCATTATTACTATTATTATTATTGCCATTGTGTCTGTGAAGTTACTGGTACTCGTGGCATTTTTTTTTTTTTTTTTAAATTCAGGTTATGGGTTCATTTTTTTATCATTTAGGTAACACGGGTTTTCTAATAATGTCCTCATATATCGAATGCTATTTTACTTTTATATTATTATCAGCAATATAATAATTTATTATATTTTTCTTGATGTTTGTGATGTGGTTCGTGTTTATTGGTGGTTAAAAACTCCGAGAAAAACACTCACAAAGTTTCCGACCTTTCAATTGCTATTATTATGAAAATAATAATACTTATGTTATAGAACTTTGATTTTATTCCACAGTATGACACTCCTGGGACATTATGCTAATATAATATTGACATCGTATGATGTATTGCTGTAATTATTAGTAGGATAAAAATATTTCCTTGGCTGATCGGTCCAGCAATAGGGGGCAAAATTTTACTTCTTCACACGATATCAGCATGATTAATGACAGATAGAGCAAAACACAGGTTATTGCTATAAAGAAAATATCATAAGCCACATTTAAAAAAACACACACATCAAAATAACACAAGCAATTACTGAGATATCAAAGTTTTGAAGTCACCAGACTTTAAACGCATTTTCTGGCGTTTTGTACTTTTGGCGCTTAGCCCGGTAATGAACTCAGCACCTCATATAATGAGGGAACTGCCGCAGTTAAATTACATAAAAACTTGGAAAAAATTAAGACTAAGAAGGGCGTGTGTCAGGGAGATACAATTTCACCAAAATTGTTTACAACATGCCTAGTAAGTATTTTCAGAAAGCTAGACTGGGAAAAACAAAGGTGTGAACATGGAGAACCATTTAAGAGTTGCATTTAAGAGTTGCAAACGACATTGTCCTAATCTCAGAAACAGCAGAGATATTGCAAGAAATGTTAAATGACTTGAACAGAGAAACTTTCAAAGTAGGGCAAGATCAACAGGAGTAAAACTAAAATAATGTTTAATTCACTAAACGGATGTATAATGTTTAATCCACAAGCACCAATGAGTGTCATCAGAATAAGCGAAGAAATTCTTAAAGAAGACGAGGAGTACAATTACTTGGGGTAAATACTAAAGTTAAAGAAAGATCATGAGAGCGAAATAAAGACGCATTACAATTAGATGGAAAGCTTTCGGAAAACATAGAGACATTATGAACAGTAGCTTGTCAGTTTGTATGAAACAAAAAGTACATAACGAATGTATGATTCCAGCTATGACGTATGAGAGTGAGACCTGGAAACAGACAATCGAAGGAAAATAAGTTAATCCGGTCTCAGAGAGCAATGGAAAGGTCAGTGTTGGAAATGTCTTTAACCCACGGCATCCTGTCGACCTGAATTAATGTCCACACGTTTTGTCACTGCCAATCCCGTTGACGTACATAAACACAAATCAATTGCAAGGTCCCTAATTTGCACAATTTTCAATTTTCGTGAGTGATTTTTCGTACGTATACATGGGACACCTTCCTCTACAAGATGCCAGGCAGGGACAGTGCCTTACCCAGCATGACCTCTCACCTCCTGCACGCCATTGTCTCAGCAATTCACCTGTTACCAGTGACCTGGCCAGTAAAGCCATGTCATGCCACTGTACGAAATTCAGGGCCAGAGTGTTTCCCCAATCGATGACAATGTGGAGGACAAACTTTACATAGCATTAGAGGAAAAAAAAGTCAGAAATGATGATCAGGTAATGTTGCCAAAAAAGGTCAGGTATGTTTACGTGTTTCATGAGTGAAACAATGCTTATATTGCCTATATTACTGTGTGAAAACCAATATTCTCTCGTACTACATATAAATTCGTACCAAATAAATAAATAAATACCGTTTATGAGTGGTGTGGAATGGTTACACTCCCATAGAACTCGTTTTCTTTGGAGCCAACCTGATAGAAAACACAGTAAGGTGAGGAGGTACTGCTACCTGTATCGAGTATTTTAAACCTCAGGTGAGCGATTGCTCTATGATTTTTTGATGTTTCTCACCAAAAGCGGAGGTTTGAGCCCCAAAATTTTTTTTCCAAAAATGGTTGGGAATGGGGGGGAGTCAGTGGTGGAAAAGTGGTTGGGATGGGGAGGGTTAAAAGACCGGAAAAGATCAACGTGGTGAGAGAGCAGACTAAAGTCAAAGATATTATAGAAGTTATAAAAGAACAGAAATGGAGGTGGGCAGGCCATGTAGCAGGAGTGAGGGATAACCAATGGAGCAAGAAGCTGACTGACTGACCACCAAGAGACTGTAGGCATAGCAGAAAAAGCCCAGACAGGAGGTGGAGAGATGAGATAGAGAAATCTGCAGGGAAAATGTGGCAAAGATTAGCTCAGCCAATGAATTCGTGGAGAAAGATGGGGGAGGCCTTTGTTCAGCAGTGGACAGATGATTTTATATCTATTTATTAATCTACCTATCTATCCATATATATATATATATATATATATATATATATATAAAATGCAAGAAAGAAGAAACCAAAGGCCAGGAACCCACAAACCACTCCTTCCAAGAAAAACAAACACAATACAAAAGAGAGCCAAATTCAAGATCTGTTCATTTCAAGATGCCTGGACGCACTGCGTTTGAAAGACTGGAGATCATAGGAAGTAGGAGATACAGACAAAATGAGACAGTTCCAGAGTTGACCTGTTGCATAAATTAAAGACTGGGAGTAATAGTTAACTCTTGCATTAGAGAGCTGAACAGAAAAGGGATGAGAGTTTATTGCTACACGGGTGCTACGCACCCGTCGTAGAGGTGGAAGGATGCAAGCAGACAGTTCAGTGGAGCTATGACCATTGAAGTAGCGATAGAAAAGAGATAAGGATGCAACAGTGCAGCAAAAAGACAGAGATTGAAGGGAGCCAGTAGGAGGAGGAAAGTTGATGAGACAAAAAGCATTTGACTCCACCCTATTGAGAAGAGCTGTATGTGGGAAGCCTCCCCACAAATGAGAGTTGTATTCTATACAGGGGCGAATAAAACCCGTGTATAAAGTTAACAACTGTGCAAGAGTAAAGAAGGTACGGAGTCAGCTTAGCACACTCAATCTCTTGGAAGTAGATTTTACAAGAGGTGCAATATGATTTTTCCAAGATAAGTCCTGAGTGAATGAAACTCGAAGCATGTTCAAGGATGATGCAGGATTGAGCTGGATATTATTAAACCTTAGAGGGTACTCCTCTGTAGGACTGTGTCGGGTTTTTGAGGCATTAAAAACAACAAGATTATATTTACCCCAGTCATATATATATATATGGAGCCTCTGTGTTACAGTGGTAGAGTGTGCGTTTTGTACACGGATGAGCCAGGGTTCGCGCCCCACCAGAGTTATAAACGTTGAGAGTGTTCACCCGGCCATGTACTGCATTTGCGGACACAAGGGGTGCTGTGGTTGAACCAGTGTCACTTACTATAAAGTATGCTTGCACCCAGCGGCTTGCGCGGGCCGATTACACTTGGTTCACAGACTACACACACATCCAAAGCTACTCCAACACTACAATTACACTTACAAGCACTTCTCACCCTATATACTGTACAATC